>NC_084907.1:15524074-15681986 GCF_949316345.1 Pungitius pungitius | reverse complement strand
AGAGCTCCCCCCTGCGCTCTCTACTGTCGCTACACCTGGAGGAAAACCACCTGAGTCAACTCCCTGCGGCTTCGTTCTCCTCATTTCCAGCTCTGCAGGAGCTCTTTCTCAGCCATAACAACTTACACGTGATAGCACCTGGAGCCTTCACCGGTCTCGACTGCCTTCTGCGTCTGCATATCAACAACAATAGACTCATCACTGTTGACCCTCGGTGGTTCAGGGCTTTGCCTCGCTTGGAAGTTCTCATGCTTGGTGGGAAACCCGGTGGAGGCCCTGCCTGAGCGGGCTTTGTGGCCCTGAAATCCCTCCGCAGTCTTGTCCTTGGTGGTATGGGCCTTAGAGGCTTGGTTGAAAAAGCACTGGAAGGGTTGGACGGCTTAGAGAGCCTCTCCTTCTACAATAACCTGCTGACAAAGGTTCCCACTCAGGCCCTGATGAGAGTACCAGCCTTGAAGTTTCTCGATCTCAACAAGAACCGCATCAAACTCATCGAGACAGGGGCCTTCCGGGACATGGTCCACCTGAAGGAGCTCGGCCTGAACAACATGGAGGAGCTGGTGTCCATTGAGATAGCCGCCCTGGAAAACCTTCCGGAGTTGACGAAGCTTGAGATCACCAACAACCCGCGCCTGTCCTACATTCATCCTCAAGCTTTCCTCCAGCTCCCTCGGCTAGAGAGTCTAATGCTCAACTCCAACTCTCTGAGCGCCCTGCACCAGCGCATCATGCTCTCCCTGCCGAGTCTTCAGGAGGTCAGCTTACACTCCAACCCGCTGCGCTGTGACTGCCTGTTTCACTGGGCCGCAGAGGAGGCCTCTCGCCCTCACAGTGAAGACGCACCGACACCTCGAATGGTGCGTTTCATCCAACCCCAGGCCACGCTGTGCTCTGAGCCCCCGGAGCTGAAGGCTCGCAGGGTACGGGAGGTGTCATCCAGGGAGATGTCGGCCTCATGCCTCCCAATAATCCCTCCCAGCTCCCCTCCCTTCATACGTCGGGGTCAGAAGGAGGGAAACTGATCTTGCACTGCAGAGCTCTTGCAGATCCACAGCCTGAAGTGTACTGGGTGACTCCCTCCGGGCTGAGACTTGGTCCTGCACCGAGCCACGCAGCCAAAGTCTTACCAGCTACCTGCCACAGCCTGCACTCATCCAGCGTCCCTCCCAACCAACCTCGACATGATGCTCCCTGTAATTCCCTCTAAACTCTACCAGCTGTTGCCCGAGGGAACTCTGGAAATGAACAAGGTCACCTCCAGCGACGCAGGATTGTATACGTGCGTAGCTGAAAATGCACTCGGAGCAGATACACGCAGCGTTACTGTCGGTGTGCACGGCAGAAAAAACAAAAGAAAGAGTGGAATCCTCTCCAATATGAAGGGATATAAGCTATTCAGCAACGATGGCGGGTTCGCGGTGAGGGAGGTCGGACAACACTATGCCATCCTGTCCTGGCTGAGCGGGCGAAATCTCCCTTCCACTCGTCTATCCTGGCAAGCCATACACTCAAACGCACACACGCCGACATACAGCACGCGCATCCTGGCTGGCACTCAGAGCTTCAACCTGACCCACCTGCAGGCGGAGACGCTTCACAGGGTGTGCCTGCATTTAGGGAGCGGCGAGGAAGCCACGCGTGTCACTAAGCGGTCCGGAGACAGCAGGGCGCCTCAGTGCGTTTCATTCAGGACGAAGGACGTCCCGGTGCCTCGGCCCGGCCTGCAGCTGAGTCCAGAGCTGACCTCCACGGCAATCACACTACTGCTGCTCGCCATCTTACTGCTGCTGCTGGCAGGCCAGGGCCAGGACAATGAGCACCACGGCACCATCCCGCAGGAAATCCAAGGTCCCAAGTCTCTAATCACCATCGTCAATCAAAAGACAGGAGGCACCTTGGCCGAAGCAAAGTGAACAACTGCTTTAACATCGGGACGGCGGAGATGATGAATCAGAACAACAAACTCACAAATGTATACAAAATGTCAATTATAGCCTAAACTTTGAGCTAGAAGAGAGCAGTCATAGATGGTGCCGAGAGATTTGTATTTATTTTATAAAAAAGTAAAAAGTATATATTGACATTGTTTGTGTGTTAATATGTGCTGTAATGAACGCTTCACTCTAACCAGGAAAAACGAAGGTGGACAATCACACGCCTGCAGCCCAGTGAGCAAACGCAGGAGCAACAATGAGTCTGAGGTGCTGATGACTACTGGACTGAAATGAAAGACGATTCAATCCAGGGACAGATATTTGCAGAAGAGAGCGTCATGTTTTCTGTTTACATGTTCCACAGAATGTTCCAGGCAGATGAAACGTTGTCTGAGTGAATAAAATGATTGTATTGATGTAAACCTTTTTGCTTAGCTTTCAGTACCTTGGACTGGATTGTCCCGTCTTTAAATACATTACACCGTTTGCTCATCCTGATTCCGCTCCTAACAAGCCCAATCTTCTCTAAGCAGTGATCTAAAAGTAATGGTGTTGAATTCTTTTTTTGAGCTCTTATTCAATAAAGTATTTTTCATTGATACAATGTTACTGTTTATGTCTGTTTTCTTGCCACAAACACAAACAAGGATGGCAGATCCCCTTAACCCAAACTCTATCCATGAAAACATAATTAAGAGATTAATCAGCAGTGACAGCTCCCTGAATACCGCCATGCAGCTGCTCCACAGTAGGAAGAATTACGACAATAGCTCCAAATAATCTGACACCTCCTCTGTAAACACAGGACAGTGTGTCCCCTGCTGGGTAAGACGTGGAACTGAGTGGAGGCTTCAGACAGATGAAAGCAGCCAAATCAAGTCATTATCTTAAGTGTTTCCTCTCTGAGCAGCAGCACAGCCATATGATACATATATATATATATATATATATATATATATATATATATATATATATGTCAATGTGTCTAATCCAGAATTGCTCTTTAGCGTCAGTTGAAATATATTTACACTATTACAGCAAACAACTGGTGCAGTAAGTGTCCCGATTACCAATTTGCAAAACTGATTGAAGAGTCAGAAGTTTTAAATTATTACGAAAAGCTCAGCCTGTAATAACAAATATTATTAAGTGGTCATTCTCAGATCATTTACTCAAATACTGAACTTAAGACATTTTTGTGCCCCCATTTTTATGCTACTTTATACTTTGACTCATACGCTACTTTTACTGCAATGTATGAATTAGAAAGCTCAAGTACCCTTGTTAATGTGGCATACGCCAATCTCCCATTTAACCATTCCACCACTATTGATCTTCAAATCTTTAGTCTTATTTTTTCTTCTGTGCGTTTGTCAGCAGGTCTGTATTTAAAGTAATTTTCCACAATTCATTTCAGCATTCCAACGTATTTTGTATTTCTTATACCATTTTATTTCAGAGATTACTATATTCTAAATAAATTTATATGCACCGAAAATCACTCATATATCCATTCTTTGTGAAACACAAATCTTGATTTCCTTCTAAAACTCCTGAATTAAATATCTAGATATCTTATAATTAATGTGGCTTGATAATTGCAGCCTGAACCAAAAATGTAGATTGATAAATGGTAGTAGAAAAGATAGAAACAAAAACTTTCAACCTTAGACAAAGACAAATTTCCGTGAGTAAACAATTAAGATGTCTAATCTAGTTAGACTCTGTATTTATTCACACAAAACATCATACATTTTCTTCAATAAGGCAACACAATACTGTATATACATACTACGATCTATATGTAAACCATAATTTGACTTGTCGTTATTTCTTAAACATGTCATTCTTTTACGATCACTAGCAAATTTAAATAAATATTTTAGCGATTCATGTACCAAGTCATACTGTTAGTACATCCAATGCAACAATCCTATACTCACTGCGGTATTTTGTCATTGATATATTTGAGCTGCAATTTGACAACCTACTAGAATATAAAACAACCTTTTGTGAGCAGTAAAGGAGCCCTGTGGAGTTTACTTGTTTAACCTGTTTGCAGTCTCTGTTGCTCATTGAAACTGGTGTGTATGCTTTAGGTCAAACAAATGTGTCATTTTGATGGAAGTATTTTCTACTATCTTTAATAGGTTACAGAATTTATCTACACAGCGATGCGGCATTTATTGGTGGATGACTGCCACCTGTTGATGGTGGTAGAAGAGGGAAGCGTTGGAGGTCATTAGTACCACACCAGCGTCCTTGTTTCTGTGCATCAGACTCACGGGACATGGACCCAGTCCAAGAAGGACAGCTCCACAGCACGGGAAGGTCTAAAACTCCACAGGGAACCTTAACCACCTCCGACATAAGTGGTTATAAAACAAAACGGAAACATTATTTGAAAAACAACTAACTTCAAATATATTCCTTTTCACAAACATCATCAACAGCATTTTCCATTACAATTATAAGATACATGAACACTGACATCATCATTGGGTGCTGGGGTGGGTCTCGTTCCTAAACAGTATGAGGTGGTTGTAGTTTGAAAACCAAAAATGTGAAAAGAAAAACGTGAAGACTGAAATTTACCTTTCTTCGTGTGTGTGAAAGTCCTTCCAAAATGATGGGCGTTTGATTGTGTTGTACAGAGCGATACTGTTGGTTCGATACCCATTCTCTTCACAGCTGATAAGATTGTACAATCATTTACAAAAATATAATTCTATTCTGCATTAACAAGTGACAGTAGTGATTAGTACTGGTTTAAACAGGCCATTAGGTGGCTAAAGTGAATAGAATACACAAATCAATGACACTCTGGAAAGAAGAAAACATCAAGCAGTAGTACTATAAACTATCACTGCGTACAAAGCACAGAATACTTTCTGCTCACACGATACACGAGCAGCACTAGATGTTCTCGTTTTATAAAACTGGCCAACAGAGCTGCTCCCGTTCGCCTGGGCAGTGCTCCAAAAAGGTCTGAAATCAAGCTTCAAAACTGCTGATTTATTCAAACACATTCTTGGTATGTCAAGTTTGACTGGAAAGAAACACCAACTTGTCACTCTAATATTACCTGTTATGGTAAAACAAACCCAATTTAGCGTTTATAAGCAGTATATAGAAGTGGTTTAAAACAGTTCAAAAGTGTTAATCTTGCTTTGAAGCAACTATAACTGCTTGATTAGCAGTTAATCATCGTTTCAAATAACAGTATTACATAATGTACACACATTTACTTTAAAACACACCTTCAAATGGTTTTAATCCAGCTGTACATCTATAGTCTCATTTTAACAGTTAATGATTTACAAACACTCTTGAAGATAAACAATTATTTAATATGTTATAAACCATTAATGTACTGCTTATAAATACTAATTTTACCCCAAACTTTGACTGATAAGGCAATGCAGTGACTAAAACTAAAAAAAGAAGGGTAATTCGCATTGGATTTCAGAGCTTAGGGCTTGATTCATATGAAATATTGAGAATATTTCTTCCATCTCCCAAAATAAACAGTATACACAAGACCCCAAATCTGCAGACACCAATACACACTCAGACACATTGAGTTGTCAACAGTGTGTCCACACAACATGCTTGAACAGTATCAATTCAACGAGATACATATATTTATACCACACTTTTTAACCAGCTATGAAATATGTCAGAGAGAGAAGTGCGTCAAAAGATCTGAAGCAGCATGAATGTTAAGGAAACAGAAGCTGTAACAAATACATAAGCTGTCAGAACCAATTGTGTGCAACTGAGAAGTATTGCGCATTAATTGATTAGTTGATGAGCAAGCAATTCATCTGCAAAAATATTAACAAACACTTGTTTTAAATATTTAAAAAAAAATGAACTAGATCCACCTTCTCTGATATAGTTTCTTTGTAGTTTCTGTCTTCCACTATAGAAAACTCATTTTGTTGGGGGTTTTGGAACAAAGACTTATGTTAACTTGAAAAATTCATTTCCAGGGAATTGTGATTACTAGTTTATTTAATATGTCAAATGATCAATGCATAACCTAATTGTAGTTTTTAGTCCAGGTATAAAAAACATGATTAAAGTAACAATCAAATATTATCCTCGTTGATTTTTAAACGGTGCCTCTGGCTCTCTTTAGAACTGAATGTTGGCACGTTTTCTTTTCCATACTAAGCTGCTTGGCAAATGCCTTCACACTGGTATATGGGTGGCTTTTTGATTAGAGAAACCATCCTTTGAGCAGAAACGACACGTCCAATATCTCCTGACATTAACTTTGCCTTCCTCTAAAGTGGATTTTGGCGACACACGGGCTGAATGTCCTTTCAGGAGTTTGTAAACCTTCGGCCTTCTCAGTGTCCTCCTTAAATTAAAAGCATCCTTCTTATGGAGGGATGGACCAAATCAAAAAGGTATTATTAAAACGGTCACTATATCTTCTGTCGTCATGGAGACCATTTCATTTACCAGTTAGGCCGCAATATGACTAAAAAAAAAAAAAGTACAGATCTTTATTCCCCGTGAGGCTCACCCTTAAGGTAGCTTCATACCTTTCAACAGCGAAGAATGAGGAGGCTTATCCTAGAGACTGCACTCACAGGAGGAACTGCTCTGTAGTGGAGCCTGACCTCAGACATTCCCGTGAAGCTATCAACACATTAGATAACCATACAGCATCTCAAATGAGTATTGAGAAAAGTCTCCAGGGTTCTGAAATGTAAAAAATAATTATATATTCAAAGTAATTTTACCATCTGCAGCTTAATTCATCAGAAGATAACCGTCCTTGACAAACACACATATGCACACGCGCGCACACACACACACACACACACACATCTCAGCTGTAGTTGTAGGTAAAGTTGTAAGAGCTTGGCTCTTTTGGCACAGGGGGCGGGGCTTCCGGGATTGTGATGTTCTCAAGGTCGAGGAGGCGTAGCTTCATCTCCATGCTGATGAGAGTGTCTAGATCACTGCGTGTCAGGTCGCTGCCCATCTCTCTGCCCAGGAGCGCACACAGCCCATCAGTCCAGATGCAGTACTGCTCCAAAAGCACCGCAAGGAGGAACATGAATGAGAGCAGTGAAGTGGTCGGTGTGCACGGCAAAAAGTGGGACAAGCGCGTGTAATTGGAAGAGAATCCGGTCATTTTTATAAATAAAATGTTCAGACCACTGTTATGACATCCAACAGCTCAGGTACCACAAAAAAAATAAGCTTTATTTAAAGAAAAGCGTACATATCTGAATATTCTGTGCACTGTGAATTTATGTTTTGTTTTTTTATCCAATTCACGATTAATCAGGGGGAAAAATAGTCAGATTAATCAATATTATTGAAATAATTGTTAGTTGCAGCCCTAGTTGCAGTGGCTTCGAGGTGCAATGTAGGTCATCAACTTAGTTATTTGATTTGGACCTCCAGATTCATTAAAATATGGTACACTTTTGAACTTAAAGTTGCATGGTTCTGTCTGATATACCGGTATTGATGATAACCGCTATATTCCAAAAGGGAAAATGGATATCTAGTTAATAATGAACCTAGGATCATATTTAATTATTTATACTTAATTTGGTACAGTTATGCCGTGTTCAAAAATCGAGACAACACGCACAATAAACAAGATGTAGGATGTATTTAATAAAGATATGGCTAGATTATATTTATGGTGATTTCCTTTTGCCACCAATATAATGTCTGCACTGTCATTTAATCACCTGGTAATCTATTTATAGCAGGGAAGTTAACAGTTGCCTATTATAGAACAACATCATAATTTATTTGGAGTTGATTTACTTTCCATCCGACTAATGTTTCTCCAATATTTAACATGTCCTCCTTTCAGCTCTGTCTTGAGGGAAATACATGACTCTTTAATTTCTAAATGCCCCTGTAAAACCCATTTGACTCACTGTTCAAGGTATAATGGAATCATTTAGCTTTAAGCCTCACTGTTGCGGAGCTTACCTCATACTTGGTTGGTGCCACAAAATTGAGAGTCTCATCGGGATCATAGAGGACGGAGAAAGCCAACTCCAACACCTCCTGGGAAAAGCAAACATGCACAAAAATAAGACACTGTGCCAGTAAGGAATGAAAGAACAGCCATGTGACTAGAATGACGGCAAATAACCTATTTTAACACCAGCACCTTGTTTTGTTTCAGTGCACTTTTCTCTTTCATATGAGGGCAGTCCTTGCCGGTCACCACAGACTTGATGTCAGAGACGGGAACTGAGGGGAATATAACGAGAAGTTTATTCAGGTCAGCCTCCTGACAGATACTGTCTGCTCTACAAGTAAATGTGTCATCATGTCTGTATTGAAACGTTCATGAGGTGGAGCCAACCAAGAAGTACATGTATCTTACTCTTGTCACTTAGTTGCTCAAAAGGCACTTCCCCCTGAGGTGACTCGTCAAGGTCTCCGTAGTGCAACACTTTGTGATTCAGCGAGAGTCTGCAGAACCAAAACTTCTCTACAAAAGAGTCAGAGAACCAAAACAACACTTGTTAATGCTGATAATCAACCGCAGCAGCACTCCTACTTCAGCAAAAAACTATTATTATTAGTCATTATATTGATACTGTATGTACCTTGCCTTCGGCGGTTCCCCAGCTTCCGGAAACAGCTCCCCTCACACAGCCGGTTGAGTCGCTGCTGCTTGATAAGCTCCAAGATCTCCGGCTGAATCCTCTCCCGCAGCTCACTGGAGGACAAATGCAGCATGAGCAACAAAAGAAAAAAAACAAAGCATGCTATAGTATTATTTATCTTCACTACACACTGACATGATCGGGGGGGACTGGAAGTCGTCCTGGCTCATTCGCTCAGACTGCCGCAGACGCAGAATCTCTGAATAGTTGAGGCCTCGCAGTTTATTCTTCAGCTGGTCCAAAGATGACGGCTTCATTGCCAGAGCCCTGGTGATCTGCTCACGGACCACCTGCATCACCTGCGAAGGGTTTAAGCACATATACATGGAGTGAGGAAGGGTGGAAAAAAACGCCACATCAGACTTGCTATATATTAAGAGCCAATGGGAAAAACATTAACCGATGTAAAAATGGGCGTGAATTTCCATTCTGTGCATTAATTACTTTAGTTTGGGTTCTTCCAAATCAAAAGGTTCTGGAGCAGAGTATTTCTCCACAATACATGTTCAGTGCTATGAATATCCTATAAACAGTACATGTTTGAGGTCTTAGGAGGCAAGGTCACAATGATGGTTGGCTCAAAGTGGGACTGTAAACATAAATATTCTATGAATGTGTTAAAGACCACGTGAGAGTGCTTTAGTCTGTGACCTTATTGAAGTCCTCAGCTGTGGCCCTCATCTCCTTCCAGGTTTTATTAAGAAGCTGGATACAGACACAGAAGAACTCCTCCCAAGCCCGGTCGTGAGTGAAGAACATGGGGTGGTAGTCGTTGCAGCCCTCATTAGCTGCACGAAAGAAAACATCACAGGAGAAAAAGTTAGCATGAGATGCCTTTTACTTCTCTCTCACACACACACAATCACACCGTTGCCTGGATTAATGAGTGTCATACCCCAATTCCACAAAAACAGAAATACAACAGCTTCCCCTTGTGTGAAAATCAGGTCTACTCACGCAATTCTCCGACCTGGAGAATCTCGCACAACATTCGAGTGAGTTCGATGGCACACCGGCCGAAGGGACATTCGTGCTTGTCCTCGCGGCTGCTGTTCTCCAACACAATCTGCCGGAAGTGAGAAGACATGTTAGATGTGGTACCTTTTTTTTTTTTTTTTTTAGTCGAGCAAGGTCCTGCATGAGGCCAAAACCCACCCTGATGTACGTGTCCTGGTGAACCTTGGCGAGGTACAGCATGTTGTCCAAAGCCAGCATTCCCGGGGGAGTCTGGGTAAAGTCCATGGCCGGATTCACATGGTTCTGCATTTAAAACAGTAAAAGGAATAAGTCAATCAATAAGAGTTTTAAAACAATTAACAAAAGAAATGTAAATCTATTTGTACTTCCCATTTACAAATATAATGACAACTGAGATCGCACATATACATGGAGTTAGGAAGGGTGGAAAAAAAAAAACATATCAGATGTCCTATATATTAAAAGCCAATGGGATAAACATTAACCAATGAAAAAATGTGCGTAAAAGGAGACTCACAGTGAACCCCAGCATCTTATAGTCCTTGGTGTACATGGCCTTTCTCTTTTCTGTACCAGTGGGGTCATTTTCTCCATCGAAAGCAATCCTTCGCAGCTCAAATATGATGTCTCTCTGAGCCTAAAGCATAGCAATTCAAAAATTACATCTCTGCCAGTGTAAGATGTTTACAGTGCACTCAGATGCAAAGGCCAAGTGTACACGGTGAACAAGAACTGAAGAAAACAAGCAGGAAAATGTCTACAAGAGTTCTAGTCCTATAAGGGATAATAAATAAAAAAAATTTAAAAAGACACAGATCAAGGTTGGAATATCCATGTTGCGGATTTTTTAAAATATTATTTTGCGTCTAAAGGGCATTTGTTATATTTCACTTACCATGTATTTTAACAGAATAAATGGAATTGTCAAAATAAACAAACCAATGATCTGCCAAAAATTCCCACCTGGTCATTGGGATCCATTTTGGTCATCATTCGCTCTTCCAAAAGGTTGAAGGTCAAAACCTGGAGCACATACAGCTGATGTGCCATTTCGGCTTTGATTGGTCGATTTCCTCTGATAACATGCTAATAAAAGAAGATTGCATATTTTAGATCAAAATCCTGTGGATATTGCACAGCCCTCAGAAAGCAGAGCGTTACCGCTGATGTGAAGCTCTAATAGACAGAAATCCTTTCAGACTTTCATTTTAGATTTGATACCCACATTGAGGATGATGGATCGCAGGTGTTTCTGTGCCAAAGTGCTCGCCATTTCCTGAGGGTGAAGAGACACATTATTCCAACACTGTGGGCTGATGAGGGAAGGGAAGATGCTTCATATCACAGCAAAGCAGTACACAGAAAGAACTTTACCCAAAGTCTACCATCAGCAAAGAGGAGGTTTAAACAACTTCACAAATGCAGAAGTTTTCTGAAGCTACATTTCACTGGTTATCACTATTTGTCCTTCACCTCCTCTAAAAACATCTTTTAACACGGTCTGTCTGTCTGCTGCTGCTGCTGCTTGGATCACGTAGCGGCTCACCATCACACAGACAGAGATGAAGACCGAGGGAGGAGAAGGACTGTGGGATGGAGAGGATGTACGAGATGCTGAGGGATGTGTACTCACAGTGAGGTGCTGCTCCAGCGGGTTAGTGTATTCCTCCTACAGGTTGAAGGGAGGGAGGAGGGACGTGGGTGTAACAGTGATGGAAACAAAGAGCGCACACACGGACAATGAGATACAGAGATACTTCAACAGCACAGCATGCAACAAAATAAGAACACGAAACCACATAATGTCAAAATAAGTAGTCACGACATTTAGCTGTTTGGAGAACTTCATATGGCATACAGAGTCACATGACCACGCATTTATTGGTTTGTTAGGAAAAGGATTTTACAAAAGGTCATCTTTAAACTCCATCCGGATCTCTGGGGTGTTGTGGTAGCGCCATTAGCACAGATGCTAGTTATGTAACCTTAATCTGTCAAGTTGTACTGCTATGCTGCTCACAGAATTGCAGATTTGCAAGATTTTAGGATCAAGTCTCCTTGACTTGAATATCAATCATTTAAACATGTAGCTTCACTGTAAGGTACTTACTTTGAGTACCGTTAGTGATCAGCTCAACTCTGCTAGCCACATTCAATGTGTATTGTGTGTGTCCCTCCGATGTTTTCTACATCTCAAAGAACTGACTCAGATTGCCCCCCACTGGTCAACAACAGCAGTAGGAGATGCCGTCACGCTCAAGGACAACCGTCGTCCTCATTCAACCCTCAATGCAATTAAGTTATATAAAATCCCTGTCTTCTTTTCACAATGTCATCTAGCCTTCATACCAACTCTCATGCACTTTTCATCAGCACTTAAAAAAAGAAAAAAAGAAGAAAAACAGGGCAGAGTTTTTTCATTTGGTGTTTCAGAAAAGCATAGTATTTTAGGGCCGACTATGGCCATAATAAGTGGTGGTTTGAAATTAGATGGAAAAAAATGCATCATTTAATTAAAGTTGTGTTTTAGAAGCGCAAATCAGTGACATCACAACATCTCACTGCCTCGTCCACTTGATGTTGTTACTGTGTGACATTCAGTCAAATTAAGGGATGGATTTATCAAGTATCATCAAAGATAGATAATCCAGTGAGAGCAGCAATAACATAGCGGTTTGTCAAATATTTAGTTGTAGGCATTTGTCACCCATTTCCTCTTTTCCTACATATCCTCAGCTCTCAGTTCATAAGCTATTGTTATTCATTTTAAATTTACTAAATCAAAATTGGCAAAGTTTGTAATAGATTTCACTTATGAGTTCCATGTTATTTAAATTGAATTATACAACTATTTTTACATATGATTATTAATTGATTTTATATATTTAAATTGTTGTGTAGGATTTAATTTGTGAGTTTTTACTGTTCAATTCTCACCGTGTTTGTTTTTCTCCATTTCAATTCTTGCGATATTATTTTCTCTCTCTAGGTTAGCAACTTTAAAGTTGCGTTTTCCTATGGCAAAAATGATTAATACTTAAATAACACATACAAATGTCAACATGGCAAATAATAAATATGTACGGGACAGGGCGAGTAAGACTGCATGAAACAGTGAAGTCTGCTCATGCACTGAGGGAGCTGGGACACAAGCTGTTAGCAGGGGGAGCGGAGCACAGACAAATGATGTGATATGGATGAGTAACATACTAGACTGACATCCAAAGAAGCCCTCGCTCCTTTAGTTTTTATATATTTGCCTGTGCTACAAAGACATATTTCAGAAACTGTTTGGTGAATCTGTCGGACTCGGTTTAATCAAGCGGCAATCAGTGGCATATTTTGGATGACCCATCAATCATTGTTTCATGCCACGTTTGAAGAATAGCGAACAACAACGGCATTGGGTTCAATACTTAAAAGAGAAATAGAAATAAGTATATTTCACACAATTTAACTAAATTCATCATAAAATGATTGCATTCTGCTCAGATCTGAATAAAGCACTTTGTCTCAATCACTCATCCTTCAGATGGCGTACCTCTTTGAGCTATTCTTAAATAACAGCAGCATAACAAATGTGCAAACTTCAAAAGGAAAGCGTGTACTATTTTAAGTGACTGCGTCATTACAGCAATGACTGTCAGACAAAATCATGACAGCTGGCAGACAGACGTCTTAATCATGGGATTAGCTTTAGTAACCAGCCTACTCCTGTCTCCATTAGCAGCAAGAAAGAGACGACTGCAGCTGGGACACCAAAAAAAAACATACCACTACTATAAATAAATGTCAGTCTTTTAGTGTAAGCGTAGTGTGAGGATGGAACATCATTAATATTCTAGCTTGGTCTATCTAAGCGCATTTATTCCTTTTCTCCAACAACAAACACTGACCTGCCGTCTGTCCTCTGGTGCCTTCAGGAACAGAGCATTGATGAGGGCGATGGCATACGTTTGGATCTCTTGGTTTGACCTGAAGGAAAATATCAAGCATTGCAACAACCAGTTAGAAGCATCATGCTCCACTAATGTGCATACATAGATTCAAAACTGCTAAACAACAACACATCTCACTTTTATCACTATGACTACAAATGCTTCGAATGGGTGCAGGACGCTTAGAGAACCCTCCATTTGTATCATTATTCATACGTTTGTTAAATGTGCAAAAAAAGTATCTTGAACATATTTACAAGTTCCAGGAAACTTATTCCTGACCATAAAAAGACCCAAGCCAACAATGATGGGATCCTTTTAAAAACGGTTTTGCCTAATATAGCTTTTTAACGTGCCATTGAGTTCCAGTGTTGTCCAGAAACTATTACAAAACACACTGTTGCACTTGGTGACATGTTCCATCGATACGATCAACATGTTTGTTTTAGGTTATGTTTATTGATCCCAAATGTGACGTCAAGGTCAGTCTACAAGGTAGAAATGTCTTGAGTCCTTGTCGTGAAAAAAGTCAGGGCCCTCACCACAGTTGCTTATGTTGGATTGTGAAGTGTTTTTCATTGGATTTGAACAATGTAGAATAACATCAGCCTTGGTCTTTGATAGGGGTCATCTAAGCATCCTGAACTCACCACGAGCCAGATACCATAGCATTATTTTATTTTTATATTTACTATTTTATTTTCCCACAATGCTACATTCACACATCTGCCCCCCCTCAAATCAGAGTGCATAAAGCCCCTGTGCGTGTGTGTGTGCTCACACTTGCAAGTGCCCGATGAGCTGTCCAACGGTGATCTCTTGTGCCACTCGATGGTAGAGGCTGTGGCTGTTGAGCACCATGCTCTCGAGGATGGCCAGAGAGCGCTGCAGAATGGACACGTCCACCATCGGCTGGTTCACGTAGCCTGCAATCTGAGTGAGGACAGAGAAGACCAAGCAACACGAAGAGTCAATCGACAAGAGTTTGTAGACCTTGAAATGAAAAATCACCATAAACGGTTTAGAAAGTTTTCAGAAGGTAAATCACAAACGTCATGCTCTTCATACTGAAGGAGCTTGGAATATTGTCAGGAGTTGCTAGGCAACTGCAGCCTCTATTTTGCGGGATGTAGGATGAAAGGTTGGTGAACTAATTAAATAAAAGCGTAAGAATAAATTAAAAAAATGTATTAAAAAAAACAAAAAAACAGACCTTGACATTTGTAGATTTGTCCAGAGGGCTCTCTGTTAAATGAATATGGTGGATGAAAGGCGGTTTTGTTTGAGGAAGTACCTGTTTGATAAAGGAGAGGGAGATAAGGTCCCAGGACACAATGCCATGATCCATCAGCTCCAGGAAGGCAGTGAGAGTGAAGGCCAGCATTTCACCAAAGCTGAAGCAAGCAAGGAACAGTCAGCAGAGGCCTTTTCACATCACCGGACCTGGTCCAACTAGCGAGGAATGATTGCACACGTGTAAAAATTAATTAGTGCTCACTGGGTGCCACTCTCGACAAGACGTGCAAGTGTCCCAATGCCTTCCATATTTATGAACTCAGCGGCAAAGGTCGGGTCTGCGGACAGCTTGGCGAGCTCTTTCAGAGCCTCCAGCCGGGCGTCGATCCCGTGGGATTGGATCCTCTCCAGGAGCTGACGAGCAGCGCGAGCCTGTCGGACACAAAGGAAACACACTTTCAGGACCGGTTTTCCTCACAGGGATTATAAAGTCATGTATCCAGCCGTTTGTTTTTTTAACCCTGAACTACTTAAAATACATTGTGCAGTAATTGTATTGTTTTTGAGCATTTGAGCCAGAAC
This sequence comes from Pungitius pungitius, assembly GCF_949316345.1. Lineage (NCBI taxonomy): Eukaryota > Metazoa > Chordata > Actinopteri > Perciformes > Gasterosteidae > Pungitius > Pungitius pungitius. Next base: position 15,666,653 of record NC_084907.1, on the reverse strand, counting down.
ATTTATGTACAAAGAACGAATGCTAAAAATGGGTTGAATATCGCAGGTCAAAATTGAAACTGAAGTCGTCAAAATAAAAATATCCGAGTTGCTATGAATCCAACTTATGCAGAGCACATTGTTGTGTGGGTTGTTGGTGGTGGACAGTGCGTTCGGGTGGAACGGTGGGATTAGGAAGAATATATTATCATACATTATTATTGAGGCTGGTATCCACCATGGCAAATCACATCAAGCCCTTTCAACGTTTTAAAGGCAGAGCTCTCCCACCATCATGTGCCGACAGACAGGTTTTGGGGGTACAGAGGAAAGCGAACACACACCGGCTACTCGTTGTAAGAATAGCTGACCATCTTATCGTAGGAATATTTCATTCTCAAAAGACGCAACTGAACAGGAATAAACAAAGCTGACTCACGGGTGAAATGGCCAATCGGAGGATGGTCCCGTTCTTGATTTCACCACGGCTCTAGAAAATAACAGAAGAAGAAATGTTGCACACGTTCAACACTGATCTACACTGCCATAAACTCAAGCTTTGGAAGAAAACCGTGGAAACTCACCTGCTCAGTGATGTAGAGCTGAGGGCCATCAGCATAACGCAGAGCAAACTGCTCGGAGCCCGATAGAGACCAGCTGAGGAGGAGAACAGGGTGGAGGTGTTGGATACCAACTAACAGGAGCAGTGGAACTTATTTTTAATGGAGCATACTCCAGTCAGATTTCTCCCTGCAGCATTAGTATTTACACGGGAAGTAAAAATATGAGACATTTTGGAGGAGGATTATTCTGTGGGTGTTAGCGGTAACAACGGGCAAAGAATTCAAGGTTCACAGCTTTAAATGTGAAAGGGAGGGAGTGGGCTGACACGGCTGAGGACTGGATGGGTGGGATGAAAATGTGCAATATTCATCGATAGTGTACACTGCAAAAGAGCAGGTAAAAGACAATTTCATGTTATAGAAGCAGACATGATGGCAGACAAAAGAAAGACGTAATGCGTGACAGTGATTATATAAAAGGTACCAGCTGTTGGATTGTATCTCTGTGTGTGAACCACTGGAAGGCTTTGAAACAACTGGGCAAACTGTAACCGGACATCACAGGTTTAACGGCTGCATGCTTATTAAGTAAAGCTAAAAATAAGAATGGCAAACGTTTTTATTAACAATCCACCATTTGGTAATCAAACATAAAGTCAGAATACATTTAAACGTGTGGAAGTAATGCTTACCCATCACATACTTCCCGTATTATTGAGGATAAAGGTCTTTTCTGCAAACAGACGAAAAACACAATGACAGCAATGACCGCTTGTGTTAAGAGCAAGTACTTTTTAAAACAAGATTACATATCCTAAATATGTTAGTCAAGAAGGGTAATTTATTATAACAACATTGACATTACAAATATATTCAATTTACTATCTAAAAAAGTTAGACCAACTAAAGAGCGTTTACTGTCATGTACACACAAATAAATACAAACCTGGTCCATCTCTATAAGCTGAGCATTAGCACCAGGCCATTCTATAGCAACTTTCACGATGTCGGCCGGGGGCGGCATGGCTGTCTTATCACAGCACCCTGCAGAAGAAAAGATAAATAATAATTTGAGCTCTAGCACAACTTCCACTGTTTTTAGAGAACACCGGTTCATCAGAATTCAACTGTTAACTCCATTTGAACACTTAAACTGGGACACAAGATCATCAAAACTGATCATGAATTGTGTTTTCATGGCTATCCTGTTCAGAATGTAAGGAAAACATAATCAAATTGTTTCAAGTCAGTGTTTTTCTTAATCTGAACTCTTATAGTAGGTCAATATGTTATAGGTGATTTCAGTCAATTCAATGATGAACTTAAGAATAATACAATCATACATCACCTGATGGAGGGGGAATTGAGGGGCTACGTCACTCTCACAGCTCTGCTGTATAAACCAGAGTCACCTTCCCTGTGAACACAGAACCCACGCCGGGCGAGTCAGTGGAAGATCTTGTCTTTTTTTTTTTTAACTGAAGTCTTTCCATGCATTTTGTCTCCTCTGAACTGAATCTGACACACTGCTTATTGAGCCCTGGGTTTGTTGTGCTTTGTTGCCCTCTGCATGTTATCATTATTTTCAGTTAATATACCAAACATATTTATATTCCATTTGTTTTTTGTGAACTTGGACGATGTGTTCTAAAAAAATGTTTTTGTTCCAATTATTGTGGCCTAACTTTGTAGAAGTCAAACTCTCATTCTGTGTATTGACATAGCTACAAGCCTACTTCTAAAAGGAGCCCTAGAAGTATGTGAAAATAAACACCATGGTAACATCACTATTTGTTTTCACAGAGCTTGAAAAGCAAGGTTCACAGATTTATTTTTAAGTGTTTGTTGACTTTCTTTCATATTTTGCTCTCGAGCTTTGAATAATTTAATTTAGAAATAAATCACATGTGCCGCATGGCCTACAAATTGTGTACAGACATCTACAATTTGGGAATATGAAAGTGTGGCCATCTGCTTCAAAATTACATTTCAATGATTTAAACACTGCTGTAGTTCTTCTGATTATAAAGATGATCGCCTGTCAGTTTACGTCAACAATGACCCTTTTTTTATGAATGATCAAAGGAAACAAAGAATGTGTTGCTGTGAGATATACGTTTATTATTTTAAGATAACAGACTCAGCATTTAGAGCATCATTATGCTGTAGCTGTTGACTAGTCATGAAGACATCTCAAAAGTGTTCAATAAATGCTACGCAGCCATGAATTCTTTCATCTCAATAACTTTGCACATAATTTGTTCCAAATTAGAGAAAGAGGATTATATGGAGTGACAAAAACAAATGAGGTTGGATTTCACAACAGATGCGCAGTGGTGACTGCCAATTCGATTCAGAGTCTAACCAGCCATGTGATAGAGCCACTGCACGGCCTCCGCATCCTCAAACAGGCTGCACATATTACGCGATCCCTCAGCACGTCTCTGAAAAGTTTGTTTTGCATTAAAAAACATGGTAAGATGCTTTTTGGCAAAAGATATATCTGCTGTCAAAGCAATGTTCTTTCAGCGTGGGTGTTCTCCTTTATAACATAGGACTATTGATATTCATGATGTATCCTATATGATTAATAAATGGCTATAATACTAATAGAAGAGTTATTAAGTTTGATTTCTCCATTTAGTTATTTGTAAATAATAAAGGTTCAGGTTTGACTTAGTTAGGGGTCTAATTTTGTTTTTGATAACATAATTATCATGAACAATGGATCTGATACTTTAATATATATTATATCAGCTCAGCTTATAATATAAGGTATCATGAACACCGTATCCTTGTCCAACAAACCCTCATTACAGTCTGGATGTGGTCTCTGTCAGATCACTTCCATGTCAAATGTGAAGCGTCGCTAGCCTGAAAGTTGGCTCAGTCGACTTCAACTGTACGTGGTGAGCGATGGCCTGCAGTCCTGGATCCTTTCACTGCAACTGTCCCGTGGACTTAAAGACAGCACTTTCTAGTTATGGGGACTCACTTCTGCTTTAGTTGCACATCTTTCTACTGTCAAAGAGATCTTCACCCTATTTTGAGGATCAAACACGTTTCCTGAAGGAGATTGCAACGTAAATCCTGTTTAAATTAAATTCTATGGCACGAGTTGGGATATTATTACAATTGTATTCCGCATGTGGCTAAATGAGAATTTATTTAGTTAAGTTACTTCTCTAAAATCTGCAGTGCAATGTACATAAAATGAAAATCTTCCTACATCATTTTAGACGTTCTTGACCGTCCTGGGATCTCTCTCTCTCTCTCTCTCTCCCTCCCCCTTCCTCTCTCCCACTCTCCTGGCTGTCGGTGACCTTTTCCAGATGTTTTGGATTTGGATCTTTGTCCTGCAGGAGATTCCAGCCTCTCTGGTAGTCTCTTTCTCACTCTCTGTTCTTCTGGCTTGTGCACATGCACATGCCTCCTTCTTCTTCATTATGAGTGATGTGCTTCAACTCTTGTGTGTTCTGTCCTCTCAAAAAATGTGGCGAAGAGGTTGTGTAGTTCACTCGCTTGACATCCTATGATCCTGATCTTCTGCTCCAGTATGTTTTACAATCTATTCATGAGGTTGTTTATCCAGATTGTCCACAGTATCATTTTTCTTCGTTGGATTATTGTGTACATATGTTGCAGGTTATTCACTAGTTTTAGTTAGCTCCAAACGTGTGATATTGGACTATATTTAAAATAATGAACTCGACTGCATAAAAAGAGCCACACTGACACACCTGCAGTTACGCAATAAACCCGTGTCCTTCACTGGTTGTGACACATTCCGCTGGCTCGGTGCAGCATGGAGCAGAGATAATGAACTGCTACTGGGCTGCTGTACTGGGAGCCTCTAACGTTGCATGCGCTGCGCTGGTAGCTTAGCAACAACTGCAGAGGAGCCCCAGCCTGAAAACAAGTCTCCGTGGGGGTCTGAGCTCTAAATAATAAACTTCTTCGGTCCCCCGCCAGCTACTTTTTCCGACCCGGATGTTTTTTTTTTGGTTTTCTTTATGACGCCATCTTACTGTTCTTCTTCAAAGTGGTTTGAGGGCTTTTATGTAGACCGTTTCAAATAAAACATTCTCGCATGCAGTCTGCGAAGAGCAGAACTTTTACGGCAGCTAGCCGTCTAGCTAGCTAGTTAAGCCTACGTTAGTGGAACGAATGCGCGCAGTGGCGCCCCCTCTGGTTCCGCGATGTCCATAATAGGACGTGATGGCTTCGTAATTTGAGAAAACAAGCAGCGTCGGCGCAACGTTCTTTTCTTCTCACATAAACGGGTACATTTAGACAAACGTGCAGCATTTCTGCACGAGACGCGACAGGAGTCGGTGGCGCGTGAGAGGAGGCACCGTCCGGCGAGACGCGTTAGCTCGTCTCGCACGTTTGAAGTCGCCAAACGTCGTTGTCCTTGTATCATAAACTGCTCATTGGAAAACAAGGCTGGAGGCTCGATCGATTGTTTGTCGATGAGGCTGGACCCGAGCTGCCGTATAACGCAACAAAGGCTGCACATTTTGCAAACCTTCAGGTTGGCAACAAAAAAAAATCAGAACTGGCGCTAATGTCGGCGTGGTTACAGCGGGCTGTCACGGGCTAATTCATAAATTAACTCATCTGTCCTCTTTGAAGTAACAGCGAAGAGCGAAACTCACCCGCGACCCCACAGTCGGCGCCGGGGGGGTTTTCCTCTAAAGGCGGCCGCTGTTATTCAGTGGTCCGGCCGGTCTCTGCCTGCTCCTCCATTGCGGTCATGGTGATGTCTGTCTCCCGTCCGTGGCTCCTCTGCGAGGCGGCGGCGTGAACCTCGATGCTCGGCGTTACTCGCGGAGGGACTGAGCCGCTGGTGATGCTCGGGGTCTCTCTCTCTCTCCCCCTCTCTCTCTCTCATAAGATACTTTTGCAAAGGGGATACAGTTCCCCGCCCTGTAGGCGGGACACTATGTAAATCTCCCCCCGTCCGCTAATGAGGGAGACCTTTGATCTCATTTAATTTGTGCACGATTCAATTTGCATCTTCCTAAAAGGCAGGAGGCAGTATGGCGAAGATGCGCAATGTTCCAGACTTATGAAGATGCAGCAGTTTGGGAGGGTCTCAATTAGACACCGTGCTATACGCAGCGTGTGCATGTATTATACAAAAGGGACACTTTTTTATATTTATTTAAATTGTATTTTTCTTCCCAAGTAGGCGTTGACCATTCGGGCTAAAAACTAACCTAAAATTATAATTATAAACATGCTAAGCATTTTTTTTCTCAATTTGCTCAATATTCAAACTATACTTGCAAACCTTTGCGTTTTGACGGGATTTCACAGACGTATATTATTTTGGGGGGAAAAAATAGTAAAAAGTTAGAGCCATAAATACTGATTTTCTATTTCTGTTTAACATATAGAGATGTACCTATATTAAATATCAGGAAGAGAGCTATAATTAGTTTGTGTCTGATAACAATAAAGGCTTTTTTATATGTTGGGAGTACTCCTTTATGTTCCTACCTTCACCTTTGTTCATTAACTTGCTTTAAACAATTTGTTGAATAACAACTTATTCAACTCAAACAGTGACAATATACTTGTGTCCTGCTCTGTTGCAATTATCCATCAATACTTCCTAACTAACTACAACAATGTTATTGTCTCCTGTATAAAATACTGACCATGAGTCAAATGTTCCCCAAACAACTGGACCATCATTAGACAACTTGGGATTTCCCCCCCCAAAAGAACACTTAAACACGTAACATGTATGTATGGCTGTTTGTATCAAGATCAACGACTTTAGATTCTGCTCCACACAAACAACAAATGACATTCACGGCACTATACAGTTTTATTCAACACAAAAACCACGTGTACAAGTAAAATATCCTCAGCCTCAACTGAGCAGGTAACAGAGGCTTGCCTCATGGGATGGTTGCTGGTGACACTTGAAGGAGAAAAGCAGACCACTGTACTCAAATCCACTGAGGAAACAACTTTCAAAACAGCTGAATGTATTTAGTTTCACAGAACATCTCATGCATGACATAAAAATAGCATTTCTGACAAATAGTTTCATCAACAAATACGGACATACCCAATCTCAATTTCTGTTCGACAGGCACAGACACTGAGCCAAAGTACTGCTCTGGAAAGTTTAAAATTTGGCTTCGGATGTATAGAAAGAAGACCTATAATCAAGACCTTTTGGATGCATTTATGTAATCAGCACATTCTGCAGTCAATAAGTGTTTCATGTATACCAGTGACCTCATACATCCACCATAAACATGTCTAGTATTTTGGAACTATAAGCTCATACAGATTACCGACATGTGGCTGTTCAAATGTTTCTAGTGAAACCTCAGATGACACAGCACAAAGTCTTCCATACTTTCTCTGGCAGTTTATACATTTTAAGTTTTGTCATCATACAATAGAAATAAATCAAAATGAGTGATACAGCTTCATTGTGGAATGCTGGGGGTTAACGATATGTATTTCATGGTGATTTACCTATATGATCACCTCACTGTGTCCAAAACCCACGAGTGATCAAGAGAAAGCAATCACAGCTGTTGAAGGGTTTTCAATACATGACGACAGAGCTTCATCAACACAAATGTTCGGAGTGACCTTTTTTTTTACATCGTAATGTCATGGATACGGATCAATAGACCCATATCTGTTAAGTTACTTTAACGCACGTCCTTCAGCGAAGACAAGATTAGCCACAGCAAAGGCTGCTACAATAAGGTCTACATCAACACAATGCTGAAAAGGTTCTGGGAAAAAAAAGAAGAAAAAAAATGTGATGTAAACTGAAGACTTCTTAGAGGTAGGAAATGGGCATTTTTCACATCAAAGCTTACGCTAGTGAAATATTATAGGGCTGAAGCACCCTACCAATCCAGCAGCTTCACTGCACTGGTTAACAGCAGCGTGAGCAGCTCCCAATAACTACTGGCCAATGATTACAGACACCCAGCCTCAAAGAATCAGATGTGCACCATGCAGATGCAAGGATGTAGTCATTTTCTGTTGAAAAGAGTTTACATTTTTTTGAAAAATCTGGTGTTGCTCCAAATGTATTTAACAGGAGTTCAGTTTGATGGATTTGCATCACTTTTGACAACTGGGCATCTGTGAGTTATTACATGCAAACACCCTTCAATTTAAAAAGGTTGGCACCTTGTGTTAAAGGAAATTAGAGGCCAAATGGGAAAGTCAAAATCCTCCTAATTCTAAACTATGATGGCTCACTTGAATTTTAGGTTTACTACAGGTTTGTTAAATGCCCAATTTCACACAGATTACATTTGCAATTGTTAAAAAGAGATATATTTTTAAAGACACATTGAGTGCAACTCCTGAATAAATTCATAACAAGTGTCCAATCACCCAGCATCTGTCAGGCCTCATTGAATGCGACCCATATGTGTATCAAATTCTCACAACACATGATGCCAAAGGTGCTGCAATGCCCCAGATGGGGAGAAAACAGAGTGGCTTTATGAGATGAATTTTACAATGACGTTAGTTCTGTTGAGGTCACAAGTTACAGGCGGTCAACATCGGTGTCAAGTCATTGAAACACAAGCTCCTCACTTGCATACAGTACAGTATAGAGTGCAATGAGACGTGTGTGTAATTATCCACAATACAAATAATTGTCAAAAAATAATAAAATCTCAAAAGAAGATCTGCAAAGTTAGAAATGAACAAGTGACTTTTGAAAATATGAGTCAATATTCATGGTTTCTGCTCAACGGCTATGCTCATTAGAGAATGACTGGAATTAGAGCTTACATGGTCAGGATGACCTGTATTCCAAGTTTCAATAAGAAAAATATCAGCCTGTTTCAAGATTACGTAAATCCACCAGTAGATCAATAATTATCGGCCATCATAATTGGACTTTGTCATTAAACTCTGGAATATTTTTGCTGAAACTATTCTTAACCCAAATAGATTACGCTGTAATGTACAGAATAACGTGGTAACTTAATATGTTGCACAATAAAGTATAAATATTTAAGTTGTATAACAACAAAATCCTAAAATGATGTTGCAATAAATGTTTGAGTTGCAGAAAGGTTAGTTTCAACAGCGCATTGATGTTAAATTAAATGTATCCGCATTCAGAAAGAGCCAGTGGTCGAAGTGCCAACCACGTGAACACCAACCTAACCATTTTACAACTTAAAAAGTTAAAAATATTCCAAAGATTTATTTGTTTGGGACACAACTCTTTCAACTTTTAACAATCCAGTCCATTTTCCACTCATAAAAACCTGATAATGTATCGACAGTTTGGTGTTCAAACCCATTGACTATTTGCACATTTTAAACAAAACAGAAAAATGGAGACAACAAAAAATACTACAAATGTAATTTACTGTAGGTCCAATTTATTACACATTATTTACCTTAAATTGTACGTATTCGACCAGACTTGATTAGCGACAGTCAGCTGGTTGTTTGTTCATTTGAGTTAAAGGCCTTAATGTGCAAAAGGTCAATGGGCAGAACAAATCAATTTGATTGAGCAAACATTTTGCCATTGTTTAGTCAATCATCCTGTATTTACAAGAATATATATTTATAGTGTCCGATTTTCTCAGTCATGCATTGGAACCATTATTATTAACCCTGTAGAGTATGGACACTGGCTTATTCAACGAGCTCAGGCAGAATGTTATAACCATATCTACACCGATTCATTTTTACTTCCTGATGAAAGGCCATTTACAATAAAATACATGACTGAAAGTCAGTATAGATGTATATTTTTTAAGAATATCCCTTTAACAATAAGCAAAACCTAACTTGGACTTCATTTACATGTATTTATTGATTTTAGAATAAATATATTTTGATTGGGTTGATGGGAAGCTCTTTCCCTAAAAAGTGCCAGTGAGATGAGAAGAGGAAGAGAAAGAGAAACAGGGGAAAGGCCAGAGTGGGGAAAAGGTTGAGGGGATGTATGGCTGCGAGGTCACTACCAGTCGGCATTATCCCAGGTTTCCTCAGCAGGTTTTGTGGGACTCTTCTTCGTCTTACCATCTGCGTTCTCCCAGTTGTTGTCCCAGGCTTCCCAGCTCTCCTCTGTGCTGTGTTTATTGTTGGACGCTGCTTCGGAGCCCCAATTGTCCCAACTGTCAGAGCTCTTCTTTGCAGAATTATCTGCGATGGTCCAGCTGTCACTGCTGGGTGACTTCTTGGCCTTCAAGGAGTTGCTGCTGCCAAAGGTTTCCCAGAAGTCCTTTGAGACCGGCTGGCTAGAACTGCCCTGATATCCCTCAGTGGCATCCATGTTTTGGTAGCTCTCTCCGGTAGACCTGCACACAGTCAAGACACCCTTTTGTTTAATTCACACTGAGCAAAATATTTCGTATGTGGGATATTTGAAGAAGAATTAAGTAGTTATCATTACCCATCCTCCGGTTTTCCCGTGAAGAGATTAGTCAACTTTGAGCCAGCTCCCTGAACCTAAAGAACAGACCCAGACATTTAAGCAACTGTTTAAGTGTTAAAACATTGTGACTTGGAAGAAACAAATGGTATTTTAATCAATCTGAAAATTAAATCCAATGGTAATCAATAATGGTGGTTAAAGGGATAATAATCAATACACAACTATGAAAAATATTATAATGCATTTCTATTTTTAGCAACAGTTAAGAGGAATGGTTTCTAGCAACATGTATCAGCAGGTTTGACTCACCACCAGAATAAAAATGGCGGCAAGAAAAAGAGAAGACATTAAATTAGAATTGTTTAAACATTCATCATCACAGCGAAACCAGTCTCCTTTGAGTTATGATGCAGCAGGCGTGGTATTATAAATGTTATAAGTTCCAAGTGGTGGATCAGAGCAGCTGTTTCTGGCTCGGGAGACTGGTTTGGCATCTGTACAGCGTGGCAGAGCTCTGCCCAGCCTACCTTGGTTGCCAGCCCAGTGATGCCGACTGCCATTTCATCTAGAAATTTGCCATCTTTTACCTAAATGAGCCAAATTGTTATTAAAATCTATTAAAAACAACAATATCCATCCACATATGTTGCATGTAATAAGCAGCAGTTAGTTTTTGATTGATTGGGAAGGGATGTGTTTTGTTAAGGGTGCTGATAGTGAACATGATTAAAAACAACATTTTGCTGGATTCCAACAAAAGGTTATTCTTCAAATCTTCAACAGAAAGTAAAGAAGCAATTACCGATCAGCAATAGAGCAAGAATATTGTCACAAAAGCGCATCCTATAAATACCTTAAATCATGAATGCAAACTGTACATTAGAAGACAAAAACATTTAGCTTTTTTACTAGTTTCTTAGTCATTTTCTGTAAATCAAACCTACAGAAAAAGAACTTCTATTTCATCCTACCGTATTTCAATTTTCATGAACCTAAACTAAGGCGAGATTAGATTTTTTTTTCAGTTTCTGCTAGATGAATGGGTAAATATATTTGACATATAGATTTAAAATATTTAAAAACAAACATTTTAAATTTAGCATGTTATTATGCTAACATGCTCTATGTGTTTCAGTGTGGGAAACTACATAGGACAAGCCTTAATTGCTATTTAACTTTTTTTTTATTAAATAAAATTAATCAATTTTAAACATTTCGACATGAGACCTGATATATACTTTGGTTCCTCCAAATGTTTAAATGTTCTTGAAGCCTCACGTGACCTAAAGTTAAATCTGACTCTCATACGTTCCCAAATAAACCTTTTGAAGTTGTGTACTTCGTCAGATCTTGATGCTGAGTCACTAATGGATTTTTATTTTTTACATCTTTAAAACCGCAGCTTTTGTCGTCAAATGTAAGCAGGCATAAAGCAGATAAATGGACACGGACAAGCAGTGCAGAAAATAGCACATTCACATCTGAAGCTTTTCTTTTCCTCCTAAAGGACTCTATCCCACCACCAAATCTACTTCAACTTCAAACATCAATGTTACCTTTTCTTGGGTGGGTTTGATAACATTCTCATTTAATGTCTGTCCTAACTCTGCAGCCTAGTTGGAAGTCAGAGAGGAGAATTCACTAGAATGAAACAGTTAAACATTCACAGTAGAACAAGACACTGTGCTGCATGTTCTGAAGTTGCATGAAGTGACATTTCCATTCAACGTGACACTGAGCAAGCACTAGAGGGTGTAATGGTTTTGAAAAAATCAAGCTTCTCTTATGAGGCAACACTGCAAATCATTAATGTAAGTGTAGTTAAACGATACCCCAGAAGATTAAGTATTTGTCTATGCATCTTAATTCTTCAAAGAAACTACGTATAGGATTCATGTTCTAACTCACACGGGTCTCTCAGGTCAATAGTGTCCACCAATCGTGAGCACGAATGTGGCCACTAAAAAGCACAGCCGACCAATCAGATAGCCAAATTGTGTGGACCCAGAGTATATAAGGCCAGATACACACACGCTGGCTGCCTCTCTTTAGTTTGTACAGCAGTTGCCTAATGACTGCGTCCCCACTTCAAGAACCTTATCAGTGCCTGTCATGTCCCGGCCTCGTTGATGGGACGGATCCTCACAACGGAGGACAAGAGGGCAAGAGAGCAAGAGCCCTCTACAACCTTGTCTACGTGATATGGGGAAGCTGAAATATTTTGACAAAATATGTCAATTTAGGACAAACAGGTAGCAGATTCTGACAGATTAACAGTGTGTTCACACCGAACACCCTAAACCCGCTGCATACTATCGGGGGATCACTTTGAGTCAATCAGTGAGTAAGAATCAGTGTGGTCAGGCTGTCAGTGAGGATAAATGTTATAATATTGTAACCCTAGTTCTAAAAGCATGAGGTCAATAGCAAAGGGGGCCTGGAGGCTGCTAAGCAACTAGCTGAAGAGAGTCGGGTGTCAGAGAGACAGTGTGTGTGCGGCCTTGTATACTCTGGGTTCTGCACATATTCAAGTAGACACGTCCTGGATGAATGGCTATGACATAAGACTCCTGTAGCGGGCTGCATCTGTGCAGGAACTAGGATTACAATACAGCTTCAACTTTTACAATTTTGTTGTCTTATGCATAGAAAATAAATAAAAACCACCTACACATCAAAACAAATGAAAGATGTTGCTCTGCATTGATTTGGATTCATTCTAAACTTAATTGTTTTTACATACCATTACACTTCTACGCCACATTTAGCAGTCAACACAAAAACTGTCATGCATGAATGGATAAGCAACTATCAATGGAATAACATTTGTATATTGGGGGGTAGGACTTAAAGTCAATCTCCATCCCACAATACAGTAACAAACTGTCTTCCACAGGTTATCCACGTACGTAACGTAAAGTATCGGCCCCAGTAAAACAGTATACAAGCAGAAGCACAAGAAGATGGCGTTCACCATTTTGCAAAAATATGTTTGTGCTGTGAAAAGAAAGTCTAAAAAACAGAAATGCTAACAAAAAGTATTAAAAGAAAAAGATAATGTGCATCTTATAAAACATGATGCAGAAAGCGCCATGCGCCTATTATCTGCTTTACCGGTTCTGGGGGAGCGTTATAGCCCTTTAACTACGTCCAGAGAAGGCACAGAGATTATAAAAGGTAGTCACAGTTATTGCAGCTTGAAATTTACATTATATGAGAGATTAACCAAGCAGATTAGCACACATTTTTTAAACACGTGATAATTCCCATTGGATCTTGGGGACCTATTCTACAAAACTAAGCTGTCAGATGGAAACTTTCAGTGTAATCCAAAAATGAGTAGTACCGATAACATGTAATCGTGAATAAATCAGTCTTACCTTCAAGGTTGCTTGGTTGGCAAGTTTAGATGTCTATAATAGAGGAGAAATACAAAAACAAGTGAGGCATCTCTCCATTTATTATGAGGGTTAAATAAATCAAATTCGACACAGAAGAAAAACAATGAGCAATAAATACACCTACATTATCTTTAGCGATTGAAGCAAACTTGCTAGCTCCAACAGCAAAATTGCTCCAGCCCTGCAAGAAAAGATTTACTTTGAAAAATTGCCAAAGGGGGAGAAAAATACAATAAAAAGTACAGCTCGACCTACTGAATAAATAGAAGTCATAGCATTGTTGATGAAGTCATCCTCTTTTTTCTCTGGGGTCACAGTGTTGCCAAAGCCAACATACCGATTCTCTTGATTCCCACTATAGCCTCCTCCACTAAGGAGGCATAAAGAAATAAAACACTTAATTCAAACAAACCCAAAGATAAGTGCATTATAAAAGAAATAAAGAGAATGAACAGGAGGCTCTCACCTCTGATATGAGTTAACGTCATCACTCAACCAGTCTTCAAAAGCCTTGTCACCAGGTTTTGCTGAGCTTTGGCCAGGTCCTCCAGAGCTGTTTGACAGAAGCACAAATTCACTGCTTTAATACCAGTCCTGTGGTCCGCCGTTGGGTTAAAAATCACTTTTACCGATGAGAGGCCGACAGGTTGGTCTTGGGTTGAGGGGATGTCCAGTTTTTGGCAGTGGATGTCTCAATGGACCACTCCTTACCCTCTGCTAAAGTTGCGACCTGTTATATACAAAACAGAATTTATTAATATGAGCGTAATAAGACACCTTAACAAGTTAGCTATCTCAAAGGAGATCGTCCATCTTATCTGGTATACACACTGGCAATTAGGAGTTTAAAGTCTAGTTCCTGCTTTGATCCATTTAGTAATTGATTGGTTAAAAATGTTCATGGACACACGAATTACCGATAAACAAATAACACCCTAAACTTTCTGTATGAGATAAGGCAGAATGTTGTCCTAAATGGAAAATGTGTAAGAAATGAATCAAAGACCTATATGGCTGCACACCTCACCTTGTCTCTAAAGAGTGCAGCAGCTTTGCTGTTGTATTTCTCCTGTAACGTCCAGGTGGGATCATAATCTTCTTGGAGTTCAAGAAATAGACGAAATGCTCCATTTCCTCCCGCTTTCATCTTTTCAAGCTCGAGATCTTTCCACTTGTCCATGGTGACAGAGCGCACAAAACTGCAGATAGGGCAGAAAGACATTACTCTTTATCAGGCAATGAAAGATCTCAAAAAGCCTCAGCACTATAATACATTCAAGTGTTCTTACCTGAGATGTACTCCCAGGCCTCTGTGCTTGCCAGAGCACTCAAGACAAATCCAGATACCATAGGTCACACTAACCCATTGAGGGTTGAAAGCACCACATTCAAAACATAGCTGAAAAACAATTGAACAATTAATACATGTACACATATCTTAAGGAACCACTACAGGAAGGGATTCACAGATTTCTGTGCATTGAAGATGTTATATGTTGCCTGATTCTGTAGTCATGAAAAAACTATACATAGCACAAAATAAGTGACCCCATGTGTTTTAATATTGACTATTAACATTTTACAGTGAAGTGAATGCTCAGTAAATAGAACAATAGTACATGTATTCATTTTGGGCATTTATTTTTAGTTCAGGATACATATCTGTCCAATATTCTCACTAAAGATAAAGGCCGACAAGATGTTCACTGGCAGCAAAAATTGGACCCAAAATGACTATTTAACCACTTTTATTTGTATCATTGACGAAAGCAGGAAAACTTTCTGAAGGGTTGGGAAATTGTACTACTTGAGCATCCCAAACACCTGCTACCTACAGTTATGTGAATTTTAAGGGTTCTGTGGGGTGACAAAGAAGAAAAGGTTATTCATATCAATACGCTGCTGTAAAGGCTTACATTATTCTCGTCTTGGGTTCTCACTTCCTTCAGAACTCTCCTGGTCCTTGGACTCGCCATTTTGACCCACACTGAAAGACAATGGTAGAGGACCTTTGAGAAAAACAGCAGTTACCAGAGCATAGTAAGACATTGTCTAGGTTCAAAAGACACACATTCAATACTATTTAGGATTAATCAGCTACTTCGTTAAATAATTGTCTATTATTGAATGAATGAAAGAATTTATTTTTTAGAGCACTATTTGGCATAATGAAATGATATATTGCTAATATAACTTTCTCTTTAAAAAAAAACCGTTAAAATATTCTAAAATAATATATTGAAAACCATTCGAGGTTGATTATGTTAACATTCTCACATGTCAGAAGCTGTCACCAATGAATGTTTAGCTTGTTTGTTGAAATTAATTCACTCTAATCTGTGATTTAAATAACTGTTGATCAACTGACTATCACTGTTATGGCAATAGTCCCAAGCTTTTATGCTTTGATTTAAGACGGATTACGGAACATATAATTTGAAGGTAATGGCCCTGTTCACTACAACTTTATTACAATATTAGAATGAAGACACTTTTGTAGCAGCCTCATTATTATGAGGTTATCGTACCTCGTGGCACTGAGGCAGCAGGTTGCACAGACCTTTAACTAGAATGCATTGTGAAGTTATCACTAATGACTTATCACAAAGACCTAAATTAAAGATAATGAGGCAAATAACAGGATAATATGAAAAGAGATTGTTTGGTACAGATTCACTCCCTTCACTGCTGTAATCCCTAAACAGCCGTGACTTTTGTTTTTCTCTCATCAACAAAATTCCAGAAACGGAAATATATGCAGCGTAACGTGTGTTTTAAGGTGAAACGGAGCTGTGAGATTCTCAGACAGGTGCAATGTTTTCACAGAGAGGCTTCGTAAATGCTGACATTCAGGTGAATTTGGGCCAGCTCCGACTGGAGAAACGTCAGCAAAGTGTAACGTTGCATTCTTGAAAGTAACTAGCATCGCTTCATTCACAGCATCACAATTCAATAGGATGAAATGTGCAAGGCCTCAGTCTAGCTTTGAAACAATTATTATTATTATGTCTTATCAATTTTGTTATTATTGGTTATTTTGTAGGAAAACGTTTTGACGTTTTCATTTGTCCACCACAGCGAGGCTGCTGATAAATCTGATTTGATTATTTTTTGTGAGACTCACTTGAAGCAAGAGCTGAATGCAAATAACCGTAATTATACGACAGAAGTCATGGTTCGTCTCTAGCTGGAATGAAATCACAAATATTGAAATTGTATTCGTGGTTTGCTCACAGAAATGCAGTCGTGTTACAAATACTGACGTTACAGACGGTTTATATCGGGTTCTGTTTCCATTTAACGTCACACTAGCAACACGTTAAGACGGACGTGGACATTTCACTTAATTATTGAAATGTTAAGTGAATTTGATGTGCTACCTACTGACCATGCTAACGTTAGCTGCAGAACCGAGCTAACGTCAATTGAACAGTTACCTGTCTGTGATTGATGAACAACGACGGCGCTGTTTTCAGAAGGTCTGCTCTAAGAAAAACTCTAAGAAAGCTTTTCTTCTGTGGCGGAAGCACAGTAAATTCAGTCACAGGCCGTGTCAGGTCAACAGAAGCGTGTTATAACGACGGGCTCCTGATGTTAAGCACCGGTAGCCATGTTCCTGTTTGCATACGTTGGCAGTGCGGTGCATCATGGGAGTCCAGCGTCCTCTTCTTCGTCTTTGTTAATGTGTCGTCTTCGCTCTCTTTTCCCTCTGCCGCCTCTGCTGCTTCGGAGCATTTAGCCTAATGTGCACGTAAACCGGACCGCCACAAAACCTCGAAATTCACAATATGTCTCTGCTCTACCATTTTAAGACATTATATATCATTGAAAAATGTATTGACCATTCAAGGGCTACAAGCAATGCCTTTTTCTCCCCTGATTAGTAGACATTTGCGTTATTTAGAGGCTAGACTCAGATATCGTTCTCCAGCTTAGTTACTCCAAATAGACTAAAAAGTTACAGTTGGTCTTGTCGTAAAAGTGGGTGGTGTTACCAAGCAATGACATTGTGACAGTAAAACAGCATAATAAAAAATACCAGGACACTCAAACCAAAGCAACTAAATTGAATTCAGCCAGGAAGAAGCAAGTGTGCTGTAATATTCAAAAGTTCTCAGATGACACAGCCCTGGCAGCTACTAATCGACTCGGCTTATAAACGAATACGTTGTCAGCTGGTGTAGGCTCAGTCAAGACTTTTCTTCTTGAGGAAGTTTAGATCTTTTGATATCAGCAGAAAGCTTCTTTGTGTTTTTTATTAGGGGATCTTGGGGTTCTCTTCTATGCTGTGCTCTGCTAGGGGGGCTACGGATGAAAAAAAACAGGATTAATGAGCTGATATACAATGTCTGATCCACTGAGCGACTCAGAAGGTCTTTTATTCCAGCAGCAGTTTGATTTTTCACACTTTCAGGTTGAGCATATTTCTGAGGTTGATTATTTTTTATGTCTTCTGGTCTTGTTTGTTCCTTGTAACCTGTTTCTTGTCTGTTGTGCTGTGTGAACTGCGTCTATTGTTTTCTGTATGAGAACATTTCATTTAAAGATTACTTTTCAAAAACAACTTCTTTTGGGGACCCATAGCTGGTCTCCAAAATGTATTCCCCTGCCATATTTCCTGTCCCCACTAAAGTGTTCACAGCTATACCTTTTAAAGAACGATTTCCATCCACGTATACCCAAAGCCACGAGCGGTTTAACTTTTTTACATTTTTACTTTACTTTCACTCAATTTAGAATGCCACTACATTTATGAAAAGGGGGGAAACCAATTCAATCATAATTTTATATGTGTGATTACCTTGATTCATGAATAAATAAATGGATAACATTAATGGAATTGATGAAATGTTGAGATTAAGTTGGCTGCCATGACATTGCAATACTTCTAAATTCAGACGTATATATATATATATATATATATATATATACACTGACCTCAACGGTTTGAGTGCCACGATCCAAAGTCTTATCTTAATCCTGTCCTAGCAATATGGCAACTAAACATTTATAGCCTTTTGTCTCATAAAACCAGCTCCTGAAAGAAGTTTATTAGTTCAGATTTTCTCAAAGGCATTAGTCCACTACAGTTTGTCATCAGGAGCAAAAGTATTTACGTTTAGCTCTTTTTAAGTGTATGAATATAATTTGCATAATGCACCAATAATAATGTTGTAGGCATTTAGAATCAAATTCATGAATAAAATCAATGTTATTGTGAATAGAACTATAATTCAACAACTTCCATGTTGTAGTTTATTGTAGATTAAAGTACAGTCCACACTGATTGGAGTTGTGCTCCTCAGCCAATGCCAGAAGCTCTTATCTGATGAAATAGTGGTATAAAGTCTTGTTTCCTTCTGCTGGGAGAACAACCTTGAGCAGCATCATCATGAGTGGGTCTACAAGTCTGCAGGTGCGCCTGCCAGCGTTGGTGCTCGTGTCAGAGGTTGTTATGATAGTTCTTTATGCGGCTTTTGTCACTTATGATGACAACGCCAACGCGAAGATGCAAAACAATGCAACCAACCCAATGGAGAACTCCCTTTATCGAGACTATCCCTACTTCGCAGACGTGCAGGTGATGATCTTTGTAGGCTTCGGGTGCCTGCTGGCCTTCTTTCGATTCTATGGCTTCAGTGGAATGGTCTTCAACTTTCTGACGGCTACATTTGCGATCCAGTGGGCGATCCTGGTGCAAGGTTTCTTCCAGTTTTACTACGCTGGTAAAATTCACCTGGGAGTGGTCAACCTGCTGAATGCAGAGTTTGCCTGCGCTGTGGTGCTCATCTCTTTCGGAGCCGTGCTTGGTAAGACCAGTCCTGTTCAGCTGCTGGTCATGGCGTTACTGGAGATACCTCTCTTCTCTGTGACAGAGTGGGTGGTATTGAAATACATTAGAATCACAGATGCAGGTGGTAGTATTCTTATCCACCTGTTTGCCTGCTACTTTGGTCTAGGGGTGACGTTTATGCTTTACCGCCCGAGCCTGAACAAGGGACACTCCAAGGAGATGACTAGTTATCAATCTGACATCCTCTCTCTAATGGGGACCTTGTTTCTCTGGGTGTTCTGGCCTTCTTTTAACTCTGCTCTGACCTTAAAGGGCGACGATCAACACAGAGCGGTTCTCCACACTTTTTTAGGTCTAAGCTCGTCCACCATAACTGCGTTTGCACTCACAGCATTGTTCAACAAGAGAGGCAAGCTCACAATGGCTGATATTCAGAACGTGACTCTGGCAGGTGGCGTGACTGTTGGGGCTTCAGTGGACATGATGATTTCCCCTGTAGCCGCGTACGCCCTTGGCATCATGGGCTGCACTGCCTGTTTCTTTGGATACAAGTACCTGACCCCATTTCTGGCCAACCACAGGATCCAAGACCAGTGTGGCATTCACAACCTGCACGGACTCACTGGCCTTATATCATCCACAGCCGGCATCTGTGGGATCCTCCTGGCCACTGAGGAAACCTACGGGCCCAGCATGTACCAGATCTTTACCCATCGTGCTCCACCTGAGGGAGATCCAAAGCTCCAGGAACTGCAGAGGCTGATCCCCGGGCTGAAGCCGGGCTTGGGTCGTACTGCCCAGGAACAAGCTCTCTACCAGGTGGCCGCTATCTTCTCCACCATCGCAGCCTCTGCAGTTGGTGGGCTGCTTACTGGTTGGGTCATGAACCTGCCCTTCCTGGCATCCCCATCTGACGAGGATTGCTTTGATGATGAGCTTTTCTTTGACATGCCTTCTCACTTTGACAGAGTAGAAAGGCTCAAGAGCCCCAAAAGCTTTGACGAAAAGGTACAAATGAGCTCAATGAACACATCAGTCGGGACATAGAGGCAGTCATTATAGGACGTTTTATTTCTGAATTTGAAACCTAAACATTAGCCCTTTAATAGAACCTGTTAACTGTTGTAGGTGGACAATTATGTGTAAAACGGCAAGTTAATGTATGTAATGTTGTATTTGCTTTCACATAATATGCATAACATTCCATTTGAAATACACATTTTTAGAATTGCTTTTTTCCTTCATGAAACATTCTAAATCCATGATTGAATAAAGTCATTAACATAATTTCCTTTTGTCTATTTCTTTATTATCTTGGACTATACTAATAAAATGGAAGCAGAAGAACGCTGATGTGTTGTTATTTTTATCTGGAGGCTGTAGACCTTATGAGAGCCAATGTATGATGATCTACAAGCCAACAAGACATACAATCATTACTTGACATTTGATTGTTTTCAATAGTGTTGGTGGCACCATTTGATTCAAAAGCTATTGCTTTCTAGCCATATATCAATAAAGTATGTGAAACATTAAACGTCCTTAAAATTCTTTTATAATCTATAAATACATGTTTAATGATTTACTAGTATTATTTACTAGTTTGTTTATCTGTAGGTTATTGGGCTATATTAACTTTTAATGGACAAGTCAACATTTAGTGTGTCCTGAAAAAAAAGATAACACCAGACACAAGATAACAAATATTAAGGGAAAAGTTATTCCCCTCACATGCCATTACAAAGGTCGAAGAAAAATATTACCACACCATCTTTTATTTAACAGTAAGGTCAACAAAGGGCCTTATTGTCAAGGAGAAAGCAGAATTTATTCAATATGTAAAGTGTACTGAAATCCAAGTTTATAACACTGTCGATACTTTGATCATCATCTTCATGGAAATAGCATATAGAAAAATGCATTCAACATTGTGATTTCATTTCAACAACATCACAACAAAAGTGGACCTGTAAGTGAAAATGATGGACCATTACAGTAGACTGTACTGTGTGGTTGAAAACAAAAATTTCACTTGATATTGATGGTATCAATTTAATCACCTATCATAAATAATGTTTTGGTAAACACAATGAAAAAATCTCACTGTGATTTTGCAGAGAAACAACAAATAGAAAATGTTATAAAATTATTGATCAAATGCTGTGCTCTTACACCCAAAATGATGTAATAAACATCAACTCTCATACAACTAATACAATTCAGTTAGTGTGCATGAGCGTTGTAACATGCACTGCTGAGGGACAACAAACAGTACCATCCTGTGGTGGCAGGTCGAGATGATTTAGGGGACCTCAGAGATGGTTGGCGTAGCCCTCTCCACTGTTTGCAGTCTGAACAGTTTTGGTGCGCTGGTTTTGCACGGAAGCATACAGATCAGACACTGTGGTCACGGTGTCAGGGTTGCCTTCATCCTTCATCTCTGAATCCAGCTGCTCCACCAAATAAACTGCTTCTGGGTATTGGGTCAGTGAAGAAACCTGCCCAGATTGGGACCTGGGAGCCTTCACGGTCAGGTTGGCATAGCAGTCCTGAGTTTTAGAATAGAGGGAGAAACAAAGAACAGCAGTGTCATGTGTTGACGTGACATTATATACAAAGGACAGCTTTAAAGAGAGTTATAGGAAAGTTATTTAATTTTATCCAACACAATCTCCTCAAACTCAATCTTTGAAAAGGAGCTAACAGATGGTACCTGTGACTCAGAGTTGACTATATGTTGATCCCTCATAGAGGAAGCGGGTTGGGGATCGCCTCCAATGGTCAAAGTTGTACCTGTGGAGAACAGCATCATATTTATAACCGACCCAGGTAAAGGAATTGAAAGAGACACACATGTACAATGCACTTACTTGACGGTGAGTAGATTATGTTTCCATAAATAGGATTATCCTGCATCTGGCGTAGGCTACTTTTTAAATTGGACACACAAGGAGGATATGTGACTTTTTTTAGTCTTCTGAAAAGCAGAGCATTAGAAAGGAAATAGATTTGCCTTTTCCATTGAACAGTAAATATTTGTACATACCTTTGTCTCTTCCTTATTTTACAGAACCCTGTAGTTGAAGAATAATACACTCACTGTTAGACCCAGAAAATTAGTTTATCTTTGGATTTTTCACAAGAAAATAAAGTATTTACCTGAGGAATGTTTTGATATGCAGCAATAAATATTCCAACAGAGTGAGATGAATAGTATTGTGCTGACAATGCCAAACATCACCTCTGGAGGAAGGTTTAAAGATCCTTCGGGGGGAGGGGAGGGTGGGGGTAAAAAAACAAGAATTAAAATAATGCATTGAAATCATACTGACATATCCATTGAAAAATCAACAACTAAGAATGCATATTCAATTCAATTCAACTCTTTATTACAGACTCACGGTCCAGATAGCACAAAAAAAACAACAGTAAGTACATAAAATACAAACAGGATCACAAGCTGAGTACATAGACCTACGAAGGCTGCATGAACAAACAGTTGTACCAATGTCTCCACAGCTGGGACTGGTAGCGTGTAGTGCTAAACCTAGTGGTGCAAAATGTATATATAACATGAGATGAGGTTCCGGAGGTTTTCATTTTCTATCTCAACCTAACCACGTGTATTTGAGGTCTGAGGAAACCAAAGAACGTTATGCTTCAGACATAGAGACAAAACTGATTCATTGAGAAAAAAATGTCATTATGTTTATTGTTCACCTATTTTGTAACCCAATCCATGTCTGAACCCATCCTTAGTGTAACAGTGGTAACACTGATTTGGATCGGTCAAACATGTGGTCAGCTGACTAGATGCATTTTCTTGTTCACAAACTTCTTGGGTTGGACTCATATTCTGCAAATCTAGCTGAAACAAGGTTTGACAAAAAGTAGAGCGTATAGTCTAACAGTTAAAATAGTAAGGGTGTGTGTGTTTCGTTTCCTGCTCAGAAAATAGATCAAGAATAAATAGATCAAAGCAGATTTGCGTCCCCTGCAGAATGTGTCTGCAGTGGATCTGCACAGTTTTCTGCAGAAGAAGAGGAGGTTTTAACTGAGACAATATGGCACATATGAATGTGTGAACTGTGCGAAAGTGCAAAGTGCACCAGGTATGTGCTGCAAGAATGTGTGCTCAGCAAATGTTGGATGCATTTCCTTCCTCAAAAAACATTTGCAAAGCAAAGAAGTGCAACTTACAGTAACAGACTATTCGAACATTTCACTGAACTTACATGTCTCCCAAGAAATGTTCAATCACTGTTCCTTCCTTTTCTCCACGACAATAAAATAATTTCTGTAAATCCTATTGTTGTACCAGTCCCTTTTATTGTTTCTATAACTACTGACATCACACTGTTCAAGTACCATTAGAAAGAAAATCTAACAAATAATAGATACATATATGCATTTACTGAACTGTTATTTATTATTAAAATATCAAATAAGAAATCAAACACAAGCAACAAGCCAGAAATATTACACAAATTACTTAATTCAAGTGTGAACAACAAATTGTTCAAAACGTAATTAAAATTACAGAATACAATTCATTCCAGAACTGAACAGAATGGAAACTGAATAGATTAGCGACATATTTGAAAATACCTGACATTAATAGGGTAACTATATATGTATCCCATAATCCTAATATACAACACATCATATAGAGATATACATACGAATATGTATTATTAAAATATGGAAATCTTTCTGTGCCTGACTTTAGGCGAAGCAGCACAGACCTAATTAACCCACTAAGTGATACTAAAAACATGCATCTGTTTCACTGGCTGCCTTCAGATAGAGTTTCAACAGAGCGTGTCTGAAAGGAATGGTTAAATCACATTGTTAACAACGCAGCAGTGATGGTCTATACAAATCCTTTATTTAAGTTATAAGGCTAATGCAACACTGTGTGCAATATTTTGTGACATATAAATGTCAATGGCATGGAAAATGTTACTTAAATAAAAAATCCAGAAAAACATCTTGTTATCCCCTGTCAAAAGATTCAGCTTTTCAAAAAGAAAATAGACAGAGACGTGTGTATTACTCTACACTAGCAAAAGTTACTGAATGTTACCCAACTAGTCGCTGTAATTTTGATGTGAAGTCGTACTTGATGCAGCTGAATGTGCCATATGCCACGGACGACCTTTCAAATACACATCAACGCGCACACCAAGAAGGATGGTGGCAATGTTTCTATTCCTTCGATCAAGACTCACCAAAGAGTCCTGTGGAATTGTCACACTTTTCCATGGCAACGAAGCTTTAGCCAAGGACAATTTCCTCCGTCTCTTTCGGTGTCTCTCTTACTAAAATGCCAATGTAATGAACACAACACACTACAGTCTCTGTTGCATGTTGATCCTCACACAGTGTGACGCATAACGCGCTAGCAGGATGTGCTTTTGCAGAAAACCACAAACTTCTTTCGACTGAAAATAACTTCAAAGCAACACAAGGAGTGGCAGTGAATCTATTGTTGACACTATTAAGGAATACTCGTACTCCACATCAGTTACCCTAAAAATATTTGTAAAAGTAAATGGTCACATATATTGGGTCAACTATGCAACATATTTATCATCTTGTCATATTTCAATATATTTTAAGCGGATAAGTTCCCCCCTTGACATTCAAAGAAACCTTTTAACATTTAATAAAATGTCCCATTACATAATCAGCTCAGTGTTGTTTTATAAAGTCTTAAAGTCAACTGTGCAGTGAAGTGTGAAGACAAATTTGATTATCAGTGTCATTTTAGATGAATTATTTATGTGTTGACATGCAGACTAGTATCCTGGACTTAAGTCTCCTCCTAGTTGTAATGGTTTTGTGGATCTAACGTTTACCACAGTTAAACCGGGTTATGTAGCTCTCTGTATGCCTGATTACAAAAAAATAAATTCATCATCATCATCATCATCATCTCTGGATGACCACTGCAAGGGGACATTAGATGCATTTATGGCAGGAAATAATAAAAGACTCAACTCCGACCTGTTTCCTTGTCCAGCTGGTCCCCAGGTGTGTTTTTACACATCCCATCGAACAACACTGGATGACTGGTTCCCTGTAATATGTGTGGGCTACTTTAGGTCAAGTCCACGTCCACCTTCACAATATGATATTATATATAGTTATTTTAAGAGATGGATCTGCAGAAGGAGAAGCCACGGAATGTGTTTCTAGGAATTTACTGTATCGAAGGGAGCACTGGACACATGGAAGTGTCATTATTATATTTGACATGATAGGTCCAATAGAGGTTTTGTATAGCAGATTGTGCTGCTCATCCTGGTGATAATGTATTCAGCCCATTGAATGGCTGTATGACATTGAATGAAATCAAAGGAAGCATTAATAAAATAGACACTTCTCATGGAACGACCAATCAACCTGAAAGAGTTCATTTGTTTTTTAACCAACCATATTTCATCTCTAGATGTCAATAGACAGCATTGGTCCTACAGTGGATCACATCACTGCAGTTCTCAGCTGCTTACACTGGCTTCCTGTCAAACAAAGAATTGACTTCAAAATCCTGCTGTTAGGTTATAAAGCAAAGTACATTTATGATCTGATAATACCTTTTGAACTGCCACGAACCCTTAGGTTGTTTGGGACTGGTTTACTTTCTATTCCCAGTCAGAACTAAACATGGAGAAGCAGTGTTCCGTTTTTTCTGCTCCACATATCTGGAACAAAGTCCCAGAAAGCTGCAGGTCTGCTGAGTCCCTCAGCTCCTATAAATCCATATAAAAGACTTTTCTGTTTGCTGCTGCCTCTAATTGGCCATTTCTGCAATTCAAAATTCTTAGAAGGACAAGACATTCTTAAATTAAACTGCAAATTCTATTCTATTTTAAATCTTTTAACATATTTTTTATCCTTTTAACTACTGTTTTTCTTTTAAGTTTCAATGTATCAATGTGCTTAACTGTTTGTAAATCGTATGCTTTATGTTTGGATGTTTTTAATGGTTTTGTGAAGCCCTTTTAAAATGCCTTGTTGTTGAAATGTGCTATACAAATTAAATTGCTTTGCCTCGCCTTGCCTTACAGAGACATCTTGAGGCCTTTTGGGTGTTACACATCCTACACTGTTGTACTTTCCCTCATAGTTCCAGACACCCTTAAAACCCTGATGTAAAGGTTAACACAAACTCAGATGAAAAAATTATTAGTGATGCAGACTAGAAAACTCATTTTAATTGCAATGTCATCAAGATTTTTATCTTTAGAGGGACCTTAGTGTACAGTTTATGGTAGCATATTCAAAAATCCTTAATGATGGACAACTTATGTTAACCATCTCATGGTTTCAAGGTAATGAGCAATATTCATTAGGCAGAGTATGCCCGAAATATATAATTGGATATCGCAATATATTTCTGATGCACGAACATTTAAAAAGCATGGCATTTCTGAGAGAAACATAGCAAATATACTCAAGGGAATTTTTTTCAACAACATTCTTTTTCAAATATTAATTTTTACATTTGAATTCAGTTCAGTAGAAGTATAATGTATATACATATATAATGTATAATGTATATATATATATAATATATATATAATGTATATATGTATATATATATATACACACACACATATATATAAATAAAATGTCCATATACCGGTATATATATATATAAATTAACAAAATAAAATGTGCAAAATAAAGATTACATCTTAACTAATACTACTGTTGAAATCTGTATTGTAGATAGTCAAGAACGCATTTGGGGTTATTTAATGATATAAAGTCAATGAACTTTGGAGTTTGAACAGCCTGATGTCTTTTTCAAGCTTGAACAATGTTGTTTAAAAGCAAATAATATATGAGAGAGTTGCCACGTGTTTCATTCTTTCTCCCATAGTAAAATGGACTAAAACACAACATAGGGCCTCAGCTCAGAAGGAACGCAGGAGGCGGGGCTACGTCATCTAACCCCGGAAGCGGGGCTCCGTCAACTAACTGCGAGGGCGGGGCTACGTCATCTAACCCCGCCTCCTGCCCCGCCGCGTTCCTCTCCTCTGCTGAACGCTGATGTGTTACTAACCTTAGCCTCAATCGAGTAACAAAAATGTTTAATTTCGGACCAAAAGTGCTGTTGCTGCTTCTCGTGGCCTTCCCCTGCGGGTTGGTCTCCTTCGGTAAGTCGTGTCCTCGTGTGAAGCGGACGCTTCGTCTCGTCTCCTGAGTTGGGCAACAGTTAAGAAGTTGATTAGACAGCCCCACGTTTGTATGGACGTGGCATAGTCACGTAGCCGATCCCCAGCAGCTGGAAGTCTTCCCAGCTGCTTTACGGGCGTTTTACCTGCAGGTTTACACATAACAAAGCTATATCTCGTCTGTTTTACTGCAGTGTTGATCGTTGAGGCCGCAATTCGAAACTTGTGGGGAAAAAACGGAAAAAAAGCTAATTGTGTCGTGAAAAGCGAGGATGAGTTTCACTTCGTGGGCTTTAGATGTGATTTTTAACCCACTAAAAGTCCTCGTGGATGCGTCAACAGTTAAAATCTTGGTGGTGCTGTGACACGTCATCAAAGATAGGATGGTAACTTGTGTGGTTGGGTTTATATTTTTCCCTGTACAGTGTCCACTGATATCACTACAACTATTACAGGGGCAAAAGATGCCCCCATAATTTCCTCCAACAATATTTACAAGTTAGTTAACGTGTCAAAACATCGTAGCCGTAATGACGCGGTCCAGTTGCCATTGAATGTTTTGATCCTCGCCTTGACTGATTTTGCTTGTGCGGAAGATCAAATGTTCTTTAAAAAAATGTTTAAAAAAAGGAGTGATTCTTGCGCGGGGAGCAAATCCAGTCTCCGTCACCATCTCCGGCTCAAAAACCAACCAACCATCGAAAATTGGAAGATCGATTATCGATTATGCGAGGCTTTCGAGGAACTCTAACTGGCCGACAACGAACTGCCAACGTCGCTGTCAACCAGCACCGCGGAGGATTCTGCTGACTTTATCAAAAGGGAGCGAAAACATTAAGACATACGTGTCCTCTCGTCACCAGACGACCGAGCAACACATCATCGCCAAAGGTGAGTGATAACTAAGTGTTAACGTATATTATCTGGATATGATTTAACTGTCTGGACCAGGATCCCGTTACGTTAGCTAGCTCTGATTTGCTATTTAACTGACGTTAGCCACTATGGCTTGCTAGCTAGCTAACGTTAGCTAGTTCTGATTTGCTATTTAACTAACGTTAGCCACGGTGGCTTGCTAGCTAGCTAGCCAACGTTAGTCCGAGTGCAGTCAGTGAGAGAGGTTTCTCCTCCTCATTTCCGTCTTTTGGTTGACAGCCAAACAATTAGTTGAGACGGGAGTTGAATCAACGTTTAAATGTGTTCTTTGTTTTTACAGAAGCATGGAGTAATCAGCCCGATAACCGAGAGCCAACTGTGGAAGCTGTGAATCGGATGCAAAGACCGCGATCTGCACATTTGTCAAGCTATTTGACGTTGCTGAACTTATTGTTTAACACGAGAAACTACAAAGTAAAATAAATAAAATGGAATGAGTCTGATTTATGTTTTCTATTCATTTTGGTTCAAAAGAAACACATTGTAGACTACTGCCTTGTAGTCGTATTGCTGCCATTTGACGACATATTCATATACATAAAGCCCAAATAAGTATATTTATTATTTTTTAACAAAAGTTAAATGTTATTTCACAAGTTTCAAAAAATGCCCCCAATTTCTTCTAAAATTACCCTGGTTTTCAGTCAGTGGGGGGCGAACATTTCCTACCCTGCCGTAGCTCATATCGTGGCGTCTTCTGCCCCGAGCAGGTCAAGTCTCCGCTGACTCCGACTCCGATGAGGACATTGCTGATGACCCAGAAGCTGAAGCGGATGAGGAGGAAGATGAAGAAGAGGCGCTTGTCGAGGAAGATCAGATGCAACCGTCGGTATGTATGTTAACATCATGCAGCTGAATAACCAACCATGCTGATGCTCAAGAGAAGATGTCCCTCCTCAGGAAGGAGACGAAGAAGACTCTGATGAAGCAGCCGACAAACTGTTATCATCTCACCCTGATGCCGACACCACCATCATCTTCATGACCGGAGAAGGTGAGTTTATTTTTTAGGATTTCAAACAGTGAATTTTACAGTGTTTCTACAAAGTGAAGACGTCTCTAGATTGCTGTCGTTTTACGCATAGCTTTGTTCCTTCAACTTTTTACTATTAACATTATCTTTATTTGTGTTCATAATTATTTCAGAGTTTCCTGCCAACGAAATTGTGAGGTTCCTCGTGGGTTTCACCAACAAGGGAAGTCAGGATTTCACCGTTCAGTCTTTGGAGGCCACCTTCCGTTACCCTCAAGACTTCCAGTTCTACATTCAGAACGTGAGATTAATCTGAAGTTATACAAGCCAACATACAAATGTTACCGATAAAGGCAAACATGTTCTTCAACATTTCTACTACAGAGTTTGATACGAGAATTTGATCCTTTACTACTTTGATTTATTGTGAGATGATCAAAACGTCCTCAATACGTGTCTCAAGGCTTTTGGGATGAGATTGTATAAGAATATGTTACAATATGATTCTGAAAAATATAGAAATGAAATATAGAATAGCATGATCAGTGCAGTCTTTCCGATGTATTTTATTGCCGGCATGTAGAACTAGAAGAAGAGACTGAATCTGCACATTTGAAATCTTTTTATATCTCTAATGTGTTTTTGAATATGTGTGTATTGCACGAAATTCAGTCCATTAATGTGTGTATGTTGTGTGTTGTGTAGTTCACGGCGCTGCCTCTTAGTGCTGTGGTGCAGCCGCAGGCTCAGGCCTCTTTCGAGTACTCCTTCATCCCAGCTCAGCCCATGGCAGGCCGCCCGTTTGGTCTGGTTATCCTCCTCAACTATCTTGACACTCAGGTAAAAGGGTTTTTCATTATTTATTTATTTATGAAACGTATTGTGGTGATCTTTTCGTGGTGACGTTTTAGAGAGCAGCTGTGGCGTGATCATGTCAGATGCAGGAAGCTTCATCACGGCACATGTTGTCAAACTGTAAAAACGGTTCATGAGTTTAAGTTTACCACTTATATATATTTTTCCAGGGCAACGTGTTTCAGACAGCCATCTACAACCAGACAGTCAACATTATCGAGCTGGAAGAGGGACTGGACGGAGAAACGTAAGTGTTACCATGTTCCATCACATGCAAACTTGTTACCAAAAGGTTTTTGCTGTGTCTCATATTATTTAACTAGAAAAATATGTAATGAAGGCTGCATGCTATACAATAGCACCAACATGTCTGAATAGGTAGGTTGACATAAGCTAATTTCTGCATCTCAGTTTTATGTAAATATTAAATAATGTGTAAATATAATTATTTTTGCCCACTTATTATTTGCAAATTGTAGCTTGCATGCAGCTCTCTAAGGCTTCACAGCCCTGGAGTCCCAGACTATTGCAGCACATGTAAGAACCTGTAAAAGGAGGTGTGAAATTAGCACAAAGAGATTAGTTGTGATGATTTTGCTGCTGGCGCTAAAGGCAGAAACTGTCAACAGCAAATTATTCAAGCAAAGAGATTGCATCCTAAAATCCCAAATATTCCCTAAGGCTTGTTTTTGCTTCTAGCATAATACACATGCAGTCAACTGCAGAATATACAGGAAAGGTGATTGAAATGTTGTCATACCTCCATCTGCAACTTGCTTGGTTGCTACAGATATTGAAACATAGATGGCTTCCCATTGTGCCCATGCATTGTTGTTAGTGAGTCAAATAAACTGCAATTTATTCAAACTCTACATTATGTCTGAGTCAGCAACGAGCCGCGCATCACTTTTTGAGTATGATATGAATACTCCACTCACTTAGGGAACTCTTTTAACACTGATAATAATAAAAATAATTATGAATCTGTTTTTTTTTTTCTTTCTGCAGAATGTTTCTGTACATCTTCCTGGCTGGACTGGTGTCTCTGATGCTCTTTGGGATTTACCAGGTTCTGGAGACTCGGACGGTATGAGCTTGTCTTTGGATGCCTTTATTCTTTGTATTGCGGTATTTAAGTTTGGTTTACGTGATTTACTTGGCACATGGGAGGATTCATTTCCTCTGTTTTAACAATGCAAATGTAACAGAATAATTGCAGTGCATTAAGTCAATAGCTGCAAATGGACATTAACATGGTGTGATGTCTATCCGCTCCCCTGGGAAATATTCTCCTTAGACAGGGAGACTCTGCAGGTTTTTGGATTAAATGGTGATACAATTAAACTATGTTGCCTTTCAACTTGTCTTTTGCAGAAAAAGAGAATCCCTGTGAAAATAGAAAGGGGCACTGGTGGGATGAATGATGTGGACATCAGCTGGATTCCTCAGGAGAATCTCAATATCATGAGTATGTTCAGTTGTCTCTCAATTTGTTGAAAGTTATAACAGATAAAACAAGCACTGTATCTGTTTGCTCAGATTACTGTTAATCTCCATGAAAATGTGGCAACACATATCTGATCTTTCCATGTTTTACAGACAAAGCTTCTCCTAAAGCATCTCCACGGAAACGAACCAAGAGGGCGGCCGGAACAGACCAATAAAGCTGTCAGTTTCCATCCATCATCATACTGTCCAACAGGCTATCAAAGCTGATTTCCTCCCCGCGGTAACCCGACTCCCATTTACAATGGATCAACATCTCCAACCCGAGCATCGTGTTAGAAATGTTTGTGTGAATCGCATCCTGCTGCAACAACGACCAGAGAGCATCCTGGACTTTACTGCTCTGACCAGAGCAACGCCCTTTAGACACCAACGGGACTGAGCTACAGTCCACATTGACAGGGACTTTTTTTATCAGTATGTGTGTGTGTGAAAGGTGATAAAAGATGAACCAGTAAGTCATTAAACTTTTTGTGGAAAAACATCAATTGTGGTGCAAACCGCCCAAAAAGAAGGCAGAATAAATCAACCTGTCGGCTTTCAGAGTCCTTTCAAGTTGTGGTATACTTACTTTTTATTTTTGTAAGCTGCATTTCTAAGCTTCAAATATTTCCATGTTCATTTGTTTAATGAGGTAAATTGCCATCATGTAAACATTCTGCCTTCCCCATTGATACCCCTGTGCTTCTTCCAATCAGTCAGATATAGCAGGAGGTTTCTATATAAGTGTACATTTTCAGTTGAGCAATGGCAGCTGCAGTTACAACATATTAAACGGTGTGCTGTTGAGGTTTCTACAGGTTAGTTTACCTGTTCTGTTTTCACCGTGTTGAAATGTAACTTCTCCTTGGTTGAGAGAATCAAAATTCTTTGTTAAGGGCTGTTGGTGCAATGCGTTAGATTGCATCCCATTTCTTTGGGGATTTTTAAATAAAAGGGTGAACAAATCTCAATTTCTCTGAGCCCAATGTCATCAGATACGACCACAATCCAAAACTCCAAAGATGTTCGACTTAAAAGAAAAATGTTCTCACAACAATCTGGAATCATGTTTGGGCTTTTAAAATCATTAAAATATCAGCTAATTTATCTGGTGCTGTACAACGGATTTTTTTTAATAAATAGGGAATCAATAGTTTAAAGAAATCACAGTAAATATTACTGCTAATCAAATTAACGTAATTTGCTTTTTTTTCATTTGCATATGCACATATTTCAAAATGTATCCCAACTCAGCATAATAGCCTTACGCTTCTATGATACAGTAATGCACACATGGATACTTTTAAACGTTCCAAAAATCAGTTTATCCATGTGTTTAGTTGTGCAAAATTATAATACCCCAACATAGAAAATAATAGATACCTTAGAATTTCCCCAATTTTTTTGTTCTTGCTGTGCACAGGACTGCAACAGAATTACGCCTGCTCTCATGGACAATAATACACTTGGAACATAAGGCGCCAGTGTCAGATTTGACTGAGATACCAGATAATATCTACAAAGCATGAGCCGGTGTCCGGTAGCACTCGGGGGGGGGGCGTCCTGACACTTCTTCGTGTCTCTCAGGGGAGGTGAGAGCTGTCCGGTGCTGAAGGGGGCGGATGGGAGGGGGGGGTACTCAGCGCGCACCGGGGGGCAGGTAACGTCAGCAGTCGGCCGGAGCAGGGAAAGACTGTACACACACCCACCAAGTGTTTATCGGCGCTTAATCCCTGACACACACCTACACGCATCGATAATGAGCACTTAATCGGTTGCGCGTGACTCCTTGCGATCCACGAGCGCCTCGGCAGCATCCCGCGCCCTCGGCTCGGCTTGAAATGGGATGATATGGGATTTTTCATGTCGACGAAGATCGGAGGGATTCTTCTGTTCGCACTGGGTGAGACACCTCAAGCTGCTCCTTCGGGGTTTTTCCGGGGCTGCGACTCACTTTGGGTGGTTTGAGACGGAGAACTGCCGAACGCCTCTTCTTTCCCCGCATCGGAAATGTCACGCCATGGTTGCATGATCTTTATTTGTCTCCATCGGTGTTGCGTGATGGTTATCAGACCTGCACCGCTCGTAGTAGCCCACACCCATCGACAGTAGAAACTGGGTGCCCACACTTATAGGTGATAGTGTGCCTTGGGCCATGCAAGATCCAAAAATAACGAAAATACAATAAGCTGATTTATTTTGTCCAACCGCAAACTTTAGTATCATTCTTTGCTTAAATTGATCTAATTTTGCATTGTCCTCCTGCACAATATAGTGTCGACGTGTTTTAGCATTGTGTGGAAGGAATGTATGAGGCAGTGTTCAGGAGTATCATCTGTGGTGCTTCACAACCCACTGACGTTTGCCTAAAATAAAGTTGAAATGACAGGATTTCTTAAAGGCTGTTGAAAACACTTTAAAATGTTTACATATTATTTAGGAAAACTGTTTTTGTAAAAATAAAAAATAAAGTGTCATAATCATGAGCAGTATTTGATGCGGGGGGGATGTGGACAAAGATAAAACCATAATGAGACATGCTCCAGAGCCAAGAAAATCACCAAATTACAAATACATGTGTCTTTTTTGCCTGTGCCTATAAACTGAACTAAGCCGCCGTGTGTGTTTTGCAGTATTCCCGTCCCTGATGGTGTCAGGAGACTCAGATGTGAAGTGTGAGAACATTTACAAGGATTTTTCAGAGTGCGTCCTGGAGCTGGGAGATAGCATGGACAACTATCAGGAGAATGTGACCAGCGAGAGGGGTGTGGAAGCCGTGTGCAGGTGATAATAACTTTATGATTGATAGAGTTGAGTGTGAGAACAGAACACAGCATCTATTTGTGCACCTGGGACATCCCCAAAGGAATCGGTATGTGTTGAGATTGACTGTAACAAAAACCTTCTGTAAAATATGATTTACTACAGCACTGTGACCAAAGATGATGATTTCAGATAAAAAAGTATTCAATAGTGCACGCTTTGGTCAATAAGTACAGACATAAAGTGAAGTGTGCATCTCTTGATAGAATGCTGGAGAGAGAAAGAGCAGATGCCATGATCTCAGGGGGAGAATAGATAAATGAATAGTGTTAAGACACTGAGCCATTGTACTAAATAATTTATGACTTTGCCGCAGTAGTAATGAAATTCGAGGGGAGGATTTTTTTTGTCATAGTTACTGTCTGCACTACAGAACCTTTGCTTCAAGAGACAACGGTTTACACATCTGCCTTCTTGCAATTTCATCTGCGTTATTAGTCCATGTCTCATGCAGTTGCCATGGTAATTCAAGCTCAGTTTGACTTCCTTGAAGCCACCATCACCATCTGAGTGATAGATTACTGGCAAGCAAATTAATCCACAACAGCAAGTGCACGTCTGAAGGCTGTAGACAGGATGAATTTCAGAGTGCAATGGCAGACGCTGCCTTGATCTGATTTGATCTTTTCTTTTTTTTTTGTGCCCTAGCCACTGGGAAGCTTTCCATACATGTGCCCTCACAGCGCTGTCGGACTGCCAGGAGGAAGTCAGCTCCATCTGGGAGAATCTGAGGCAGGACTCCATGAAGATGCGCTTCCAGGGAAGTCTGTTCGACCTGTGCAGCCCCAGCTCCTCGCCCAGCATAAGTTCACCTCTCGCTGCCGTTGCCCTGCCGCTGATAGGCGGGCTGGTCCTGACCGGGCCCAACTGGTTCCCTGTGTAAATCGGGGCAGGGGGGTAAGACGAGGGCCTCCAAATCAGTTAGGGTCAGTCCTCCTGAGTTCAGACCTAAGGCCAAGGATTTAATAGGGATGAGTGAATAGTAACGATTATTTTAAGCCACCCGGGTCTGTGGCTAGCCAATCAATCAATCAATCAATCAATCAATCAATGTCTCCTCAAATACTTCAGCTTGATCCTGTAGTTGAGAAGACTATTTATCAGGCAGACTAAAGCAAACAAGCCAAGTATTGAAGGGTTTCAGATACAGCCAGACACCTGTGGCTCTGGGTTAGCAATATACAAGAAGTGGACCGATGATCATGATCTTTGGTACAATCTAATGCAATGAATACTAGATTGAACTTTATCAGGTTCGGTTTGATGGATTCAACTGAGGTCCTTTTTTAAAGCCGTATATTAGAAGATGTTCGGGTTTTCATTACATTCTGAGACGTTAACATGTGTTAATGTGTTTGCACTCCCAGTACGGGTTGATGATAGTTAAAAGAGTAGTTTGAGATTTTGGGAGTTGGCTAAGCAGATCTATACCACTCGCACACACTAAATGTAAAGATACTGCCAGTAGTTAGCGGTTAGCTTAGCTTAGCTTAGCACATAACTGCTGTAGCTGCTTCGAGCTGTTTAACAGTTTGACACTTTTGTACAAATGAATCACACGTTTTTATTAGTGAGCTATCGGCATGATTGGAGGGTGGATTCTGTCACTCTGTTTCCTCGTGTTTGCTCGACCCTTCGCTACACCAAGTCAACTGGATGTTGGCTGTAGCTTTACATTTTACATGTATAGACGTGAGAGTGGTATTGATCACATCTACGACCAAACAAGAAAGCAAATTTAAGCAATTTTATTCAGTGACCAAACCTTAAAACACAGAACCAGGCATTTATATGACGGACTTAATTACACAAGCAGCTAAACAACGTTCAGCTGTATTACAGGGGGAATGCCCCTTTAATCTGTTGCAATAACGTGTAATAACTGTTTGTGTAAGTGACAATCAAGCTACTTGTATAACACTTTGCCCCTCTAACACTTCGGCCTATTGTGGTTGATGTTGCATGGCTGCTATAAAGACACCAAAAACAACCTTATGAGCTCCCTATGAGCCTCGTCCCAAACTTTGGTTCAGTTTTATGATCGATCAAACTTCTAACCATTCGATGTTTGTGTAAAAAAGGAAATCTTAATTGTGAATGTTCAGTGTTTTTTCATTAATAACTGCTCTAATTTGTGTGAACATGCTCGTTGGCAATTAGCACAATATTACTAAAACTTTACTTTAAAGGCCCGAATAAACTTGGTATTTCATACAGCCAACAGGGGTGCAATATGTTACAGATCAGAAGACAAAATTATTTATAATATGCAAAAGCTAAACATTATTTTTGTAAAAAAGAAATCGTTGGTTGGTTTGTATCAATTTCATTTAAAGTTATGATTGACTCATGAATGCATTGCATTATTATAATATCAAACAAAACAAATTAACGGCTCAGTTGATCTGTTTCATGCTTTTAATCAATCTTGTCTGGAGAAATACCGGTTTGAAAAGCTTCAAAAGCAGCCACAACGACTGTAGATAATCTCAACAGAAAATACTATTACAGAATCAATTTATTGGGCATCATTCCCCTTCATTTGACATATTAAGTCATAAGACATGCGAGATATGACTTATAAAGGTTGTTCAATCACTATGGATCAGTAACTTGAGTTACGTTTTTATCAAAGAACCCGGTGTTTTTTGTACTTATACTGCAGTGTTTACCTCGATTCAGAGCAAACTGAAAATTAATGAGTGAAAGCATTGATTTATTTTGTTTGTTTTTCTAAAACTGTGTCACAATTTGCATATTTCCTTAGATTCTGGTCCTCATAGGCATTATGTCTTTGATCCCAAATGCATGAAAATGTTAATGACAGTGCTTAAAAATACTGAAAACGATGTTGTTTTCACCTTGGACAACATGTGTGGTGGTATTGATCTGTGCATGCAGTTAGGCTATAGTTCCTCAGAGTCTCAGCATCCTTTTCATGCAGGTTCATCACCCGCCCACTTCCATCTCCCTTAGCATGTTTGTTCTAGTTGTTTCTATTTATTTCATGCTGGCATTATGTCATCCATTGTGTATCTGGTGGGAAAGAGTATATAAACAGCTGTGATATCCTCAAAGCATGAGCAATACGTACAATCACTTCTTAAAGAGAGGACTCTGATCCCTTTGTAGGCTGTTGAAAAAAGCATGAAAATGATTATCATAATATCATACCACAAGAAATGAACCCTACCAACCGTTTAAACACGGAACGTTATATATTAGTGCTTTTCTTCAGTTTACTGATAAAAGAAGCACACTATTTACAATACTGTATAAAGCAATATATGGCAAAGTAATGTGTTTGTAATAATAAAAGCGCCATGTTTAAAACTGTGTGTGTGTGTGTGTGTGAGTGTAGCACCTTCAGAAAAACAGCAAAGATCTAGAAACACACAGGGGTGAAATAGTGAAGCTTTTAATCAATGCAGTAGCACAACTCACTTACTACAGCTTCTGTTTTTAGCCCTCCCTGAAGCAAAGTGTTGGTAATGAGCACCGCAACCAGTAGTTTTACTCGTT
Source organism: Pungitius pungitius (assembly GCF_949316345.1). NCBI lineage: Eukaryota > Metazoa > Chordata > Actinopteri > Perciformes > Gasterosteidae > Pungitius > Pungitius pungitius. Next base: position 15,628,727 of record NC_084907.1, on the reverse strand, counting down.
AGTACTTCTCCCATCTGCTCCTTTCCACTTGGACACTTCCAGAAGAGACAGTAGGAGACATTGAAGGATCTTGGCCCAGGGTGGAAATCCTTCAGAGACAGGTTTGTGGTTTGCCCCTCATTAGAGCTCCTATCTTTTGATGTCTGAAGCATAATGGCTAATTATTTCTTCACCTTCAGTTTCCTAACATAGATTTACAAGCATTCATATGAACTTGTATAGTGTTTTATTAAACCGCATATGATAACCAAAGTACTTGCAACATAATTCCTTGATGTTAATGCCAACACCCTGTATTTTAATCTTCAGCGAGGAGGACACATTATGTGCATGTTGTCTGTGTTGTTTCTGCAGTAGAAACAAGTCAAAAATAGGTCCATCTCTCTTTGTATTTAAACATCATAAAAAAAACTACAATTAAAACATTTATGGTTCAATAGAAAGGTGGCATTGCATGTGGAAACTTTCACATCAGCTGTCGCAAGAAACTATGAAATAGTAGCGATGCCTGGCTGGCCAGTGTTGTCATGGTTTCGAACAAAAAGATGGGTCGACACTTAAGGGATGTACGCGTAAATGCTTTCTTTGGAGGAGAGGACTGATACCACTCTAATGTTTGTGCATTTATGAAACTACAGCTAGATTTTTCCAATTTGCCAATCCATAATAAGAAAACCCCGGCTGGCGGTGGTCTTATATTAAATCAGCAGACATGAGAGGCATAATTGATGTCCTAACTCCACAATAAAGCTAATAAGTGAATCTCTCCAACTATTGTACAGCATTTAACCATCAATCTCTGCCTCAAAAGCAGACGAGAGATTTGAGCTGAAATTCACCACAGAATAAAAATATATTCTAATATATGTTCCAGGACTTGTTATTCTAAGAAAAAGTAGTTAAATTTAACAAAATAAACAGCTTTCTAAATGCCATCATATAATGAGAAGTGTTCCAGAAGCCACTAGTGCTGCACATTTCAGCACTTATCACATCACAGCCCCCACAGAAACACAGACAGCCTGCTGTCAGAACACAGCTGGTGGCTGACAAACCGTCCTCGAAGTGGCCCCCACGTCCGCATAATAAATCATGACGTAACGCGACGGAGACAAACAACGCAGGCTGTGGAATATGATGTACAAGCTCGACAAGGCCAAATCCAAGCATTGTGTGCAAAACGAATCGTAAGACCAATTTTATACTTTTATAGATTATGAAGCAAACATTTGGATTTAGAATGATTGATTGCTGCGTCGAAACACTTCAGCATACATGTTTACACACTGAACTTGTAACCCAACAAGAACAAGAAAACATAAAATCTCAACAGGTAACTTGCCGATTTTGCAGTGAATAAAATTTTAATTTTAAAACCAAAAATACCCTTTCACATCATGGTCACGTTTGATTGCCAACGAGGCCAGCTTGTAATTTTAGCAGCACAAAGTGGTAAAGAGAATGTTGCTGCTCTGCTGCTTTATAACAGTCTGCATTGTCTCTGAAGTTTAATTTATCATTTGAAGATGGGCACAAATCAGTGAAAAAATATCGCAATTCTTAAAAATGGAATGCAGGGTAATTAAAATGAACACAAAAGTGCAATTACATAAATAACATACAATACAGTGATGAGGTTCAGAGAATGGTGTAAATTGATATCTGCCTCTATGAGCAATAAAGCATGTATTTTGCTACACAGCTAATACTGTCCAACATTTATGAATAATAAATAGATCAGTTCATCTGGTTTATCAGTTGCAGAAAAAAGATGACAATCCAACATCTACGCTGAGGGAATCGCCTGCTTCCATTTCCTTTGAAAGCAGTGGAAAAACCTCCTCTGAGCGAGTTTCTCCGTAGTTAAACGTCCACAAATTTTCAACCTGGTATCGACAAAATTTCACAGGTTAGATTTGGGTCCACTATTGACTGGAATAGCCCCGAGCTCAGTCCGCATGCACAGGTACTCCCCGATTACAGCCATCAACACCATGCAGGCTCCATTGACGAGCCACCAGGACAGGGCAGATGGAAAATGAGCATTATAGATCCAGCAGGCAATCATATGGAAGAAGTGCACAGTGACCGTGAAGTCCAGGCACTGCTTTCCCCGGCGGATGAAGAACCACAGACCAAGGGCGCTGCAAGGAAAATGGCACAGACAGGTTACAATACAAGCCATGCTCCTTTATGTTTTAGTATGGTGTGTATAAACGACTTACGATGTAAGAGAGTTCAAGATGAATGCCATCATTGAGAGCCTGCCCTGAATTGTTGCAAAACCAAGGAGCTTTGAAAGCAGAGCAAAGATTTAAATACCACAAGAGCCACAGACATACACAGTGCAACTGACAGAGATCGTATCACTTACTTCATAGCTGAAGACCTGGTCCAATGACCGGTTACTTTGCACCAGACTGTCCACTCCAGCTAACCAAAAGCCCAAGAAGCTGTAGTAGATGCATTGCATCAACACGATCTGACTCACAATGAGCACCGGGTCCCAGATGTAGCTACGGAAGTGACTGCCCATTGCAGACCGATGTGACACCGACAAAGCGTGTTAACAGCTGGCCCTGAATGTCACCAGCTGGGCCATTTAGTTTGATCTGCGTGTGAGCTCAAATCCTGGAACAAAAGGACAAATTTAATCAAATGTATTAAGCTTAGCCCACAAAAACGTTTAAGCAGAAATAAATGTAGTACCATAGTATTTTTATTAAGAAAACAGCCCAAAACAATGCTTTTAAATAGCCTGTAACAGCCCTATTCCTATTTTAACAGAATTAGAAATACCCTATTAGCTTGTAATTACAAATTAGAGTCACAAAACTCATATGTTATGGGCTATTTAGTGTGACCATGACATTTGAATAATTTAAGCAGTACCAACCCAAGTTACTGCACAATGACAACTTCCAACGTTACTTTTTCAACAGGCCAGTAATGCAATATTGTCCTTTGTAATCTTTTATATCAAATTTCAACATTGAATAGACTTAAAGGTTATAATTTAACAAGTAAATGATATACTGTAGCTAATTAACCAAAGAAAATGAGTTCATGAAAGAATCTCCCTCCGTACGAGAGCATCTGCCCACCGTGTACTAGAATATCTTTAACTTACACACCAGTCAACATAAGTTAGTTAGGTACCATGAGGGAGTTCAGTTAGCTAACTTAGTCATTGTAGTTTGCTCTGCATGTGATAGTAAACCTCCTCTGGTGTGTCTGCCTCGCCTTGACTCAGGCAAGCACCTAACGTTAGTGTTAGCTAGCGCTGATCCCCCCACAAACACAGCGATTAGCATTGTAACGTTAGCAACTTTCATGGAACAGATTACCACTTGTTAGCACCATTTCGCCGCTGACGCAACGTTAAGCGCTCACCCCCGGGCCTTTCATTTAAAGCAAACATAAGAGCCGAGTTAACGGAGGCGTTAAATTCCGTATGTGAACAGCAAACCCGTAGTACGGTAAGTTATCTCTCTTGACTACGTGATGTTACAGCACCAACGAGCAACAACTTACCCGGTGCTAGCATGCGCGTTTTCTTTACGAGCACCAGATCAACTGTTCAAACTGAACACAGGGACCGCTGATACCGACCTGAGGCGGGTGCCGTGGGAACGGTAACCACTTCGGTTGCTTACAGTTTTCAAAACTTTACTGTCGAGGCCTAGTAATTGATTGTACCTTGTTAACAACACGGAAGTGAGGGCCGTGGATCCGGAAAGACAACTCAGTGCTAAAAATGTATTTTCAACGTAAAACTCCTTGGATTCATTACGTAGATGATCTGTTTGGATTTTCCCCACAAACGACTTGCTCTGGGGTCAAATTATTGCGTATATCTAACAATTAGTATATTATAACCATATCTGCGTTATAATACCTACTTCACTGTTTTATTATATTATTCTACGCAAGTGCCAAGTTTACTTTGAAATCCTAGCCACTTTTCTTTCCGTAAGATGTAAGTGTACTTTATAGTGGCCTAAAAAAAATCGTATAAAGACACGATAGTAGACAGTATGTCAAAATAATAATACACGTGTTTCACGTGTTTACAAACATAAGATAATAACAAATAGATAACAAAAAAGAAGATAATAGAACAATCAATAATGTAAACATTTACACACATTTAGACTTATAGATCTAAACATTTGATCTGTATGTAAAATATTTTATCTTTGAACAAATTTATCATTAACAGTTTGAAATTTCTTGAATTCCAAACTGTAAATCCTGTATGTAGAGATTGCTTGGACACATTCACAAGCAGAATATAATGCGTGACGTATAAACAAAAATGATTCACGTTTCAAGACTTGCGTAGCAGCATTTGTTTTCTAACTTAATACAGAGGGTTATGCAAGGCAACGGTCTACAGAGGCTACAGGCCTTTCCAGCACATAAGTTAAATGTTACATCAGATATCAGGTTTAGAGCCACCCAATGTAGGCCTGCAGGTCGGTCACATCCAAGTCTTTCCAACTCTCCCTGTACACACAACTGCACTCTCTCTCTCTCTGATCCAAGTCGATCCTTTTCCATTGATAGTGTTATGAAGAGCTCAAATGCTGATTTTATGTCATGGACTTGGCTGACAGCGTATCTGCCAGAACCTGGAAGCATTCTTATGACATTAGAAGCACTACCTGTTGTTCATGTGGGGAGAGTGTTTGCTGTTGGGTGAGAGACAACAGGAGGGTAAACAATGAGGGTATTATTCTCATCAGAGGAGGATGCCTCGTAATCAGGGTCCTCCTCAACATCATCTTTTGTCTCAGACACATTCTCTTCTACGTCACATGATCAAAGAGCTGTGAAAAAACCTCATTGACAGAAAATCTTTCTTTAGAAGTCATGTTCAGTTGAGAGAGAGAGAGCAGAATAATAAAGCACCCAAAGCACCAAGATAGATACTTTAGAAGGCTGCTGGTCAGGTGGTCAGTCTCACAGTAGCCCCTCGTGCAGCTCCCCCCCACCAAACCCAAATGGGTTCAAATGTGTTACTTTGTAGATTATTTGATAATATACTACAGGTCCAAGTGCTTGGGTTTGTAGGTGCAGATTTTGTGTCTGACCTGTCGACGACCTGATTTGTTTTATACATCTAAAACGGCCTGAGGTCAAATTGACCCCGAACAACACTGATGCGTACAACATGTGTACAGGACATTCAAAACATATCATCATGTTAATTTTTTGACCCAGTTGTCCCCGTTAAATTAGGAAAAGTCACACAATTTGAAGCAAAAAATGATGTTAGCTATCTATTTAGAGGCGTTAAACATCGAATGGGGTCAAATTGAGCCCAAAGGTAATAGGAGGGTTAATGTTTAACCGTGCAAAGCGTCAATGACAATCCTATTTCACTAAATAGACATCACCCGGTGTTACGTGCCTACTGGTTCGTCTACGCGTCCGTGTTTGTTTTCCCCCGACAGCGGCAGATGTTGCTGCCTCGGTCACCTGATTCGTCACATTCGCAAACATATTGCTGAAAATGTTCAAAATGCATCACATATACATTGCAGCGATTACATTGTATAAGTGAGCACTGCATCACTGCCACGTAAAAAGAGATTGAGGAAAAGATATTTATTAAAAGATCGCCACAACCTCAAAATAACAATACGTTCTATGACGCCTGCGATACGCCGTCGACCAATCGAGCTTATGAATTACCCAGATGTTTTCTATACATAAACTTGTGCATCGTCAGCGGCAAGAAAACGACAGGGTTCGAATTTGCGAATGTGTGACGAATCAGGTGACCGAGCTGGACAACGCGCAAATCGGAGCAAATGCACACGCGTAAACAAACCAGTTCAAAAGTTAAAAAACCAGTGGGCACGTAACACCGTCACCAGTCCGACAACTACAAACTAAAATGATTTCATGCATCCGTGTATTCAGGAACCTGGCATGTTTGCATCGGGCTGTGGGTAAGACAACTTTATTGTAGTCTAAGAAGTCTTTGAAGAACTTGGGTTGGTAATGAGCAGTGGGGTCTACTTTGACCCGGAGTGCATTTGCTGCTCTCAATACTGCAGGTCTTCAACTGTTTCATTTGAATGAAGTAGTGATTTAGATTTGTGTGACCATCTTAGCCTTTGATATTCTTACAAGTATCAGATTACTCTCAAACGTATTTATTAGAAATCACAAGTAGAGTAAATGTTAGGATTAATAAGACCAAAGAGGTATGTCTGTTTATTCATTCCTCCAAGCTCCACAAAGAAGTTATCTTTCTTCACCATTACTCTTTTTGAATCAGAACCTTAAAAAAAACTGGAAGTGTGCATTTATACTTTTTAAACTATATATACACACATTTTAAGATTGCATTTTCTTTAACAGTCTTCTGTCATGAATTTCTGCACTTACGTCAGTGAAAACAACGTGGCCCACACCTCGTCATTGGCTCTAGTTAGGTGAGTTTTGCAGAAGCACACAGTGGAGTAGAGAAGGGGAATGATTAATCACAGGGTTAGTGATTTGATTCCAAGTCCTCCCGTCCTCATGCCGAGCTCACATTAGGCGGGATAGTGACTCTGATAGGTGTGTATGTGGAAAACGTCTTCTGAAACTTGTCAACACATTGAAATAGTCATTTCTGAATTTGGTGAATCACCAATTATTTGTATTTCAAAGCTCAAAAGTACATTTTTCTTTCACCCGCAGCTGGAGTTCGGTGGAACAGCAGCTTTAAACCCGCTCCTCTGCTGACAGCTGCCCCTGTTCGCGCCCTAATAGATGAACACATCAGCATCAAAGGACGTTTCCTTCCACCACAGAGTCCCATCACAGTGTGTGCACAAATGCAAAGTGATGAAGGTGATCTTTGGGAGTCATTTGCCCATTATAACACAAATGCAGATGGCACTGTCAACTGTAAGTCCCGGTACAGTATATTTCCTGTTGGATTATATGTAATACTTTTGTAATAATTACTCTAAATATAATTCATCAACTGCAACATATTGAATTATACACAATATTTTGATTATGCTGATTATCTGATTATACAATTTATTAAAGCTAAAAGGAGATTTGAACTTTAAGTGCAATTAAGTGTAATCTAGTTCCAACTCATCAGCTAAAAACACAAATTGTAAAGGAAAGTAACAATATAACATTGAATCTATGTATTGTGGGAATGGATTTTTTTCTAATCAGATCATTCAGACTTGCAGTGATCTTCTACCCGCTGTGATTGTCTCTCGTCCAAAGTGAGCAGGGATCATTCAGTTGGGGGTTTATACTTGGGCTGTGAGCCAATGGGACTCTTCTGGGGATTACAGCCTGCTCCTGGTTCAAGAGAAGGTTTGAGGCAGGTGTTGAAAAAAAGCTGAATGACAAAGAAACCCCAACTTTTGAGTTGACTTTTGTAGTTGTAGCGAACCCCAAACACTTTATTTAAACACTGTAAATAACGGAACCTAACCCAACTCCAACTATTAATTGTTTAATTTAAACAAATGTAAAAAAAGGCGTTCATTCATTTTACATTTGAACCTTTCAGCAGTGAACTACCTGCAACAGAAATACTGACGCTGAATAAACCTGTCACCTCAGGTTTATTTAATCATGCCTTGTTTAAATCTTCATGACGTTCACACAGATGTGTTATTGACATTTTAGGAAGGGGGAATACTGACAAACTGACAAAAATGCTGAATGCTAAATTATTGAAACATTTGTTTCAGGTTGAGGAAAAAAAACGTAGAGACTCCATACGTAATGCTCCTGTCATTACTGGAGGGCCACGTGTCCCCCAGTGAGAGAAAGACGACGGAGCTGGCGGCAGTAAGTACTGAGCGCTGGTACATGGCACCAGGCGTACGGAGAACAGAGATCCGCCAGGATGGAGTTGTGGGGACGTTGTTTTTTCCGCCTGGTGAGCACACGTTTTAATGAATTCGCTCACCTTTTTTAAAGACTGTTTCTGACTGAACAGAACCTGCTTTACTGATTTCTTGCAGGCCCAGGCCCTTTTCCCGCTGTGTTGGACCTGTGGGGAATGGGTGGAGGACTGGTAGAGTACCGCGCCGCCCTTTTTGCATCCAAGGGCTATGCTAGCTTTTCTCTTGCCTACTTGGGGCACAAAGATTTGCCTGGACCTCACAATCGTGTCAATGTTGGCGATCCATATTTCAAAGTAGGAGACAATGCTTAATTTCCAGTTTAAAAAAAATATATATTTAGAATAACTTCCATTTACTTTGATTGTTTTATCATCCCTTTGACACATCTGTTTGGACAGTCAGCATACCGCATACTTCAAGATCATCGTCAGGTTGTTGCAGACAGAATTGGGATCGTGGGGCTCTCGTTTGGGGCCTACCTGAGCCTCAGAATTGCCACCAGAGTTGGTGTCAAGGTATGTTGGAAAGGACTTTCTCCGTCAACCATTTCTTTATCGACTCGCTGATCAACTAACAGGTATGTGTTAAATCACACATGTTTCTGGTGACGTCACATTGCATTTCAACAGTAAACGTTTTCTCCTCCAGCCTTCCTGTTTGGTTTGTATCAATGGCCCAGTAGGAAGCACCATGCTCACACATGCAGATGGCCGGACTGAAAACTTTGAAAAGTAAAGTGTTTGTATAGGTATAATAGGGAATATAAAATTGAAGTGCTTAATTAATTGAAATCTACTAAATAGCTTCACAGGCTTTGTTTTCAACTATTTCTCCAGTGGCTGTATTTTTACCTGCTAACTTGTCCTTTTAGTGAGCAGAGATATTGGCGGTTTGATGATCAAGGCTGTGTGAGTTTTAAAGAAATGTCCTTGCCTGCAAACCTTCCCCCTGAGAGCAAAGTGAAGGTGAAGACAGTACCAATCCACAACATGACTTACAAAATATTAAGACAATATGCACATTCGTTTTTTTGTATTGATTAAATAAACTCTGCTCAAGAATGACATCTAGGGTTTTCTTTTTTACAGCTAGAGGACCTTCCCTGTCCTTTAATGTACATAGTGGGTGAAGATGATCTAAGTACCTCAAGTATGGAGAACGCAAACCTGGTAAACTACATTTTAAATGATATTACTGAAAAAGCATCTTTATCTTCTCCTTCATTTATTATATTTGGTATGTCAAACTTCTGAGTAGTCTTGATCTCACACATGTTCACTTCAACTTTTTTATATTTAAATATTTAAGCTTTGAGATTCACTTAATAGTGTTGTGTTATAGACTCACCTTCAGGTTATTGGTTAGCGCTGTTTTGATTGTCACCAGATCGAGCAAACCCTGAGGGCCGCAGGTAAATCCCAGCTGTTCACCCTGTTGTCCTACCCCGGTGCCGGTCACCTGATTGAGCCGCCGTACACACCAAATTCAAGAGTGTCCCTGTGGAGCTTCAAACCAAGGAAACGTGAGCTTTATTCATGAGCTGCAGCTTCCCTTCAGAGAAGTCCTATTTCATACTCGTCATTGCACTTTGAACATTAGACTGATCACGATGCTGTTTTTTTCCTCCGCAGTGTACACTTTGTGGGGAGGTCAGCCCGCGTCTCATGCTGCTGCACAGCAGGATGCCTGGAAGAAGATCCTGGATTTCCTGGACAGTCATCTGAGACGGTGAATCTGTGGTACATCTGAAGATAGGAAATTCTGACTTCTGTTCATGAGGGATTTCAGATGCAGTGACACCAACGGCCATTGTAGCAGATGTATGTTTCTTTATGTATTGTCCTCATGCATACATTTTTATTAATGCAACAAACTTTTACTACACCAACCATGTAACAAAGAATCATCTTGTAGTAAAAAACCTTCTCAGACACTAATAAAATGTTTCGGACACTCTTGGGGATCCTTAAATGTTTAATGAGTAATGACTAATTATTATGGTTGTTTTGGGACGAACAGCTCGTTGCATGCTGAGGTAACCATGGCGACGAGGCCGATGAACTCTTTGAAGTCAATCTCTAGGTCTCCGTTCTGATCGAGGTCCGCAAAGAGCTTATCCAGGGTGTCTTTTTCCTTGATTTTCTGTCCAGCGGGAAAATTGAATGACAGTAAATAAATATATCGATAAATTGATAAGTTAATAAATAAATCTGGTTTGATGAACCTCTGGCAACTATGAAACGGTAACATGTGTGCATATCATGTCACCTTAAAGCTGAGCAAGTACCTAAGGCTTTATTAAAGCTATACATCAAAGCTTTGTACTTTAATCTGACAAATAAATGTAACTCTCAAATAAATTTACCAGTGTGAAAAGAATAATATTTGCATATTAATATCTAGAAATCCTCACGGACAAGTGTCTAAAGTGTACTCTAATTGACTAAATGGACTACAAAAACATGATGTCTAAATAAAAACACACACACAATGTTCCCCACTCTTAATAGACCTAAAAATGCTAAATCCTAAAGTTGTTTTTAAGAGCATTATTCTGCACAGTTCAATTACAATTATTTCACACTTCTATAACTTACCATGATGAAATTACTCATCTCATTGTGGATAAGCGCTCTAAGATCGTGTTTCTTCAGACTGGATTTTTGTCCGGAGTATTTGTGGAAAACTTTGATTATAGTGACTATGCCTCTCTCCAGCTTTGACATATTGTTTGTTGAGGCCTGCAACAAACCACAATACAAAGACATCTGTTCTATTCTCACATAAAGATGTTGTGATAAAGATCCACATTCAACACAGTTTAACACAATACAATTCACACACAATACATTCACTGGAAATGCTATATTTGTATAATCTTGTCTAATCTAGAAAAATAAAAACCTACCATCTAATCTAGAAAAATAAAACCCTACCATTTACTCCACCATTATATTTCTTACCTCCATCTGAAGGAAGTCTTCTGTGCAGTAAGGTTCCTTGTGTAACTGACGGCTCGTCCAGCAGTGTGTGGACAGCCTCGCCCGGTTCACTGAGGACCCTGAACTGGATTGATCAACCACACAAAGGCTTCCCCTCTGATGCGTAATGGATGACTAATGGATTTCAGTCGCCAGAGCTTTGACCAAAATCATTTGCCCTTAAAATGAACCATTCTCAATGTTGGTTTCTCCCATTAGCCGTGTGTGTGTATGTGTGTGTGTGTGCTTGTGCGTGTGTAATTGAGTTTAAGAAGTACATAATGGAAGCTTTTTCCTGTTGTCAATTTTGAATCCACCAAATGTGGTCTGTTAAATGCCACAATGGTTTTTAGTGCTCCCGATAATGTCCAGCATATGAGGTGTACAGTTTTGTTATAAAACCAACCTTTATGACACATCAAAAAATATGGTTGAATAATACATAGAAGTGAGCCTCTATTTGTATATCACCCTTTGTAAAAAGCAGAAAATTGTGTCAAATTAAAGTTCCTTTAAAACAAATACATTTATTGAGAACATCCAGGGCGACTGTAGGAACAGTTGTACATGGATGAAAAGACGAATACCTGGAGCTCTTTAAGTGGACGAAAAGCTTTGAACACATTTTCTGGTCTTTTTGAAAATATTAAACAACAATATTTCAGCGTTTAATTTAATTACATGTAGTCACTTTGTTCAGCACCATATCCTTTTCCATACTGCTTCAACTCCTGCGTCACTGCATTCAGTAGCAGCGTAGTTGACCTCTGAAAACAATGAATGTACGGATGCAATCTTGAGTAAAGAGACAACTGAATGCAAATGTTAGCATTGTTGGCCTCCATGCCAACATTTTAAAATGCCCCAATTAAACTATGTTATCTACAATGTGTGGTTACGTTAAGAGTTCTTTATGAAAAAGTGTGAAGGTCAGAAAAGGACTAATTAGGTCATTGCCATTTTGAGGCAAACAACTGAGTTCTTGTTTTATTATTTTCATAAAACTTAGCTGCAACATAACCCTCAGCTACACTAAAAGAAGTCAAAAACCAAAGAGGTTAAACTCAAGAGGTTAAACTCAAACCACAAATCGTGTAGTTTGATTTACCCTGAGATGGGAAACTCTGAGTTTTGGGTTTCAGAACAGCTGTTGGTTCAATCAACTCGCAGTAGGTTGACTTGAGTTGAGCGCGTGCACTGAAGGCAGCATGAATGGAGCCATGATACAACGATTTACCATGGCAACGACCACAAACAATCGGTCGTCACCCCTTTTGAGCTGGAAATATTAATGCAAGCGTACGGTGAGTATGAACCGTATTCAGAAACAAAGCAACACGCTACTGCAGCAAAAGACAGAGAAACTTGGGAGAAAACTGCTGCTCGTTCCAGTATAGTGTTGTCAGGAATATTTAATGTAAACACTAATCATCATCCATACGTTTGACTAATTCCCAGTGGGAAATTACATGTTTTACACTCTGTTAGAATGCACTACACACAGGCTTGAAATACACACCATGCTCATATTTAATCACAAAAATAAAAATGGTATTAAACGTGCTGTAGGGGACTGCCGTATAATGCATCCTTTGGAACTCCTATTTAATGTCTCTCACTGGTTTGTGTCCAGGGAACAAACACGTTTAAAAGATGTTTCACACATTTCTCATGGCTCTGCATACAGTAGCTTTTATTCATATTCTCTGCTAATTACTTGTATCATTTAGAGTAATTAGAGTAAATGTGTTGTACATGTATTGTACATCATTTACATTTTTTATTCTGTACACGTGACACCTGTCACACCTTGCAGCCTGTCCATCCCGGGAGAGGGATCCCTCCTCTGACGTTCTCCCTAAGGTTTCTTCACTTTTTTCCCCCATTGAAGGGTTTTTTCATTTTTTGGGTGTGAGGGTTTCGGGACAAAGGACGTTGCATGTGAGAGCATGTCCACGATGGGTGACGTTAGATATATGACGACGGATGAGGTTATGGACATATTTGATGGACTGGACAGTGTTCTCTCCCGACGTTTAACACCATGCGAAGTAAAACCGCTTCTTCATCAACAGGATCGTCCAGAAAAGGACATGCCAGGTTCAAGAAACATCAGTCTTTAACGTGACAGAGATCTTTTTATTTCATATATGGAAACTGCGCTAAAATCTGCCTGATTCAGAGTATGAATGAATGAGGAAATGAAAGCGCGCTGTGTCATTGGCTGGCTGCTGTCAGAGGGAGGAGCCTGTAAAAGAAACTCGAGGTTTATTGAAGAAAACCTGCTCCCGACCAGGTTAGGTTCACAGGCCCAGTTAACGTAGCTACTGACCCTGAGGTTTAGTTACCTCCCTTTCTGAAACAAACAACCCAGAGTTTACCTTATCTCAGGGTTAATTTACTCTGCGTTTTCACTAAACCTGATTTCCCCTGGTCTCAACGAAGAGTCATATTTCTATCTCCTTCAAGAATTACAACCTCCGACCTCGGAAGTTCGAACTTCCCATTTGCCTCTGAACGCAGCGCCGCAGCGCTTCCGGATGCCGCTCGTTTAAAGAGCTCACCGAGCCCTCCCTCCGGGCGGCCCGGCCGTGATGTGAGATGTATCCGCCCTTCCGTCGAGAGGAAGCTCGCACTGAAGTAGAGAAATCCGAGTGTTAATGAGGCGTTTTAACAGCGCGTCGCACGGAAACTCTGCGTCCCCTCAGACTCCAATCATCTGCGTTTGGCGACTTAAACGCGGACGGGGAAAATAGATCTGACGGAACAGAAAGCGGCGGACGACCGAAAAACAATCGGTGTGTAAGCCGTGTTTTGGTATGAATGTCATGTTATTTTTGGTTTTTGAACTCATTCGCTACATTACCTAAGGTCACAAATCTAAGCTAAACCCGAGCAAACATGTTCACTGGGATGTTTAGTGATGTTGAAATAGTTTGCTGACTAAAGGGGGATGCAATTAGAAATCAACACATATTTACAATACATTGAGTCCATGGAGGCCTTTTTCCATCCTAGGTGAAGTTTTTGTGTGTTATATTCCTGTACATTCATACTACCCAGCAGTGTGTAGGTGGCACTAAATAGTCACTGTTATTTTTACCCCAGTTTATGACTGTAATATGATGCAGTTTTTCTACATAATAATATTTGAATGTTCTCGGAAGGACTATTTGAAAGTTGAGATTATCAGTGTTTATGGTGAGGACTTTTCAAGCTGCGTACCTGTGAGGCATTTGCCTTCAGCAGAGAGACTGTGAAGGTTGACCTCAAGCCGCATACTCTCCTCCCACACACACATCATTTTTTTTTTCTTTCTTTCTTTCTTTTTGACCCGTTTTCATTTTAAGGCTATAATTAGCTCGGTACGTGCAAGTGTGACCAGACTCTTCTTTCACACGTTGAATAAACCCCTCTGTTCAGGCATGGCTGATCTCCTGAGGCTGCTGCTCCGGGTCGCCGAGAAAGCGGCCGACGTGGCTCGGGTCTGCAGGCAGGAGGCTCCTCTGTTTCAGCTGCTCGTCCAAGAGAAGACCGGAGACGACAAGAACAAGAAGTTCGTCCAGGACTTCAAGACGCTTGCTGACGTGGTGATCCAGGAGATGATCCGGCATGACATCGGCGTTCAGGTAGGAGAAGTGAAGAGTGGGCCCGTCTGAATCCACCGGAGTTTGATAATCATGTTCTATCTTTTCTTGGGTCAGTTCCCTGAGATGGAGGGCTTCATTCACGGAGAGGAGTCCAACAAGTTTGAAAATGGGCTTGGTAAGGACTTGTTATTGTTCTTTTGTGGTCAGATGGTACATTTTCCTAAATAATAATGGTGTATAATCAGTCTGGCTTTAATTCTTCAAATCCAAAACTGGAGGCCAGGTATTTTTCCCGTGTTGGAGAACTTGTGCTTCATATTCTCTTTTTAAAGAGGGATCATGTGAAACTGAAATTATCTGGTGAAAGAAAAGTAATTTGAGTTCCCTGGAGATGCCACTGTGTATGTTTAAAAGGAACTTTTGATAATCAAGGGGAGAGCGTGGCGGTCACGGTGTGCGGCACGCAGCAGGAGACCGCAGCGCTGCTGGCCACGGTGCTGGACGGGAACCACACAGCGGCGTCTCTGCTGGCGCGAGCCATCCACCAGGACCCGGCGACCATCGACGCCCACACGGACAGTCTGACGGTGCCCCTCAGCCCCTCAGAGCTCGGCATCTGGATCGACCCCATAGGTGAGGGCTTTGGCCGCCTGATGCGCTGGCGTTATCCGGGGGGGGAAGGGCCGCCGAGAGTTGAGGCTCAGCCAGTTTTCTTTCCGTTTTCCCAGATGCTACCAGCCAGTACATAGAGGGCAGGGAGGAGGTGCTGGAGGAAGGCCGCCTGGCTCCCTCAGGGCTCCACTGCGCTTTGGTCCTAATCGGGGTTTATGTCCGGAGCACAGGCGAGCCCGTCATGGGCGTCATCAACCAGCCGTTCAACCACAAAGACCCAGCAGGTGGAGGGTAAGTTCGGATCAACGCCTCTGCAGTGTGCCGTCCTCTAGTTAGTGAGGGTGTCGTATTGAGAGATGTTTTGTATTTAGGTGTTGAAAAATTGCCACTGAGATATTTTTAAAATCCAAAGTGTTTTCCTTCTCCGGGAAATAATCTACAGCTGCCTCTCGCTGAATCTTTATTAAAATATACCGTTTGGCGCCATGTCCCAGTTTGAGTTGGATCAGTCAGGAAGCAGCTGGGAGCGTTTTAAATGACGAGGGGACATCCAGCCAATAAAACCCCTGAACCGTGTGAACCACTCTGTAACCAAGATGTTATGAGATCCAACACATGAGCATTTGACCTAAAAGCAGCTATATCCGTTGTCACGGATGCGGCTTCTAAAAAAACCCTCCAAATGACCGACATGCAAGCATTTAGAACTTATTCTCAACCTACTAAATGTTGCGTTCACAGCTGGAGGGGCAAGCATTTCTGGGGGGTTTCCTGTGGCAGCATCAACGTCTGCTCGGTGTCCCGGCCAGAAGCTGCACCAGGACCGGGGCTGTCTGTGGTGCTGAGCTCCAGCGAGAAGCCTGTGGTCAAGGAAGCCCTGAGCTCTCTGTGCGGCCCTGACAAGCTGATGTACGCCTCCGGAGCCGGCTACAAGATCCTGTGCGTCATTCAGGGCCTGGCCGACGCCTACGTCCTCTCCGAGGGGAGCACCTTCAAGTGGGACTCGTGCGCTCCTCACGCGCTGCTCCGAGCCCTCGGAGGGGGCGTGGTGGACCTGGCCGAGTGTCTGCGGACCGATCACCTGATGGAACTGACCTATCATCAGCCCGACACCGAGTGCAAAGGAGCGGAGCGCTGGGCCAACCGCGGCGGCCTGGTGGCCTATCGAGACTGTTCTCAGCTCCGCAGCGTCATCGCACCTCTGAGGGACAAGCTGTAGTTGAAAGAGCAGTGGGATGCTATTGCTGCGTATATCATCATATTCATTCTAGATTACTAGAGAAAGGGTGGTGCACAGGTTGAAATATTTTAAATATAAACAATACTGTCTTGTTTTTAAGCAGATGTATGTGTAACTATTACAGGACCAACATCTGATCTGGGCCAAATAATGCTTTTTAAATAATGTATGTTTATTTTCAGTTTAGAAAGATTTGTCCAGAGAGCCAAGTTAAGGATGAGAAATAAAGTCTTCAGGAACAAAGAAAACAAACAGGTGATGCTCATCAAATATGAAGGCGGCTGTTTTGCTCTGTTAAATCAATATAGAAAGAAAACCGAGAAAAGAATGCTGATGTTCTCAGTATTTGTAACCAGCTGATAAAAGTTCTGACTATCAATGCGTCCTGGAGGTCAAGGTGACAGAAAAATAGTTTTGCAACCACTGATCTTCAGTAAAAATAAGCGTTATTAAGTCTATTTCACCGATGACTAAGCTGCGATTATTTGTTTTATGTAACACAGACCCAAAATGCATTCATTAAATATACTTTGTGACAGTGGTAACTGGTTTCTGGCTGAGACAAAGGGTTTCTTTTGGATTTATTGGGAGTTTAAGTTGCAGTTGTGAGAAGTGAATTAAGTTTTTCCACCCAATCCAACCTGTAAATGGTCCGAAGTCAAGTGAGTGAGTCGATAACCTGCACCCCCTCTGGAACAAGTCCTTTCAAGGAGCAGAGGGGCGGACGTGTTTGCTTTGTTGGCCAAAGCACCACCAGTGAAAAAGGTCAGAATAGAAACCCCATATGAGGTAAAACAGCAACACAGTGGGGAGCTTTAAGTCAAATGTAGTACTGAAGGATGTTCCCTTTGCAGGCTAACAAGCTTCTCTAAACTGAAACCGATTGTTAAGATGTTTGGGATGTGGAAATCTTTTTGTCAGTGGGTATGTTTAAATGGTAAAGCTTTGATATGCATGGTGACATTTAAAAAAAATAGAATGTTTAAAGCCTTCTGACGGACAGACCAACAAAGTGCATATAGGAAATCCTTTTTTATTTTGAAAACCAGAGTAAGTGGGGGCAAAAAAAAAAACCAAGTGATATATTAAAACGGTTTGTCGGCCAGGGAACCTCGTCTCGTAATTCCCTTAAAAAAAAAACCCTGATGATTGTCATATTTTTTGCAATACTTCTGCATACTCTGTTAAAAACTTGGAAGTGTTGGCTCGTTAATCTCGACCCCTCCACCATCAACATACTGTACATCATGTCAGGGTGTGAAAAACAACGCGCTGTGCTAAAGAGATGGACAGGAACATAAGATATTTAAGGCCCAATGAAACTTTAACATGGATCAGGTTACCCTAATTAAATAAAACTCATTTTTTCTTTCAGATTACATCTCAATAACAATCCAACTTTTAATCAGGTCAATTGAATAATTGTTGGTTTCATTTAAAAAGGGCCGCTTTAATGACAGATCCAGAGGGAGCTCAAACAACACCTGCAACACATTTAGCTTTATAAACCAGAAAAACATACAATTATGCATCACAATGGCATAATTCTGAGAGCTGGTGCATTGCAAATGTTTTTCAAAAATGTCTCACTCATTTAACAGATTCTACCAAAAAAAAATATCTCCATTTGAAAATTAGCTGTTAGCTTAGCGAGCTCCACCTCCCACTCAGCTGCAGCTGGAGGAGTTGGGCCAAATTACTGATGACTGTTCAAACTCCCTCCGATGTTAATAGGTGTGGGGTGGGTGTGCAAATTAACACAACAGAAAACCACATTGAACATGGTACTTTTCATCAATTGTCGATGAATAAAAAATAGCTTTTATCAAATGCCTTATCACACACAATTTCACCTTCACAACACTCACAATCTTCACATATCAGGTGTAAACTGCTCACTTTTCTTAACTTAACTCCTGATGAAAATTAAACTATGCCTATGAAAGAACCATGTCACAAAACCAAACCCCAAAAACACAAACAATTATCATTTTCGTGTTGTATACGGTGATAAAAGGAAACCAGTTGCTTAACTTTAGATTAGATTGTATGTGAAAAGCTGAAGTGCAGGAGGAGGTATTAACCAGAAGAGACCTCCTCACTTTGAAAGCCGTCAGCCTGGAACGAGGAGAAAAAAACGGATCTGGAGCACCATTATTTGAAAATGTGTACTTTATGTGGCTGATTTGCAAACTAGTCCTGAGCTTGTTGATCAATGAGACAACTGGAATGTATATTTTTACTTCTCAAATAAACTATATGAAATGAAAATATCGAATGTTCTATGTTCATAGGTCTTTAGTTTTCGTCTCATTCAAGAAAGTCAGTAATGACAAATGAATGTAATTCTTCTTGTGAAAGAAGCATTACATTAAGCATTGTGAAAGATTCTTGGTTTGACTCAGAATCAACAGGGGCGGCGTAAATCATTTATATGTGGTCTTCAAAACGTTAATCCTTTGATCACAGAGAAATATCCACATTTCAAATTGGTATGGTGCCACTTTTAAAGGTGAGACCTTCTCAGCTGGTGTACATCAAACCAGAAACACAACGTGTTGAGATGTCACTCAGCCAAACTGACTGACTGATTCGGACTAGTTGAGGACAACTGGTTTCCCTTCATTCCTGAAATATGGCGAGCGGGGTGCATGAGTGACACCGTGGAGCTAGATCATCAACTTCACCATGTTAATGAAAGTGATCCATAGCTCACTCCTTAGGTGTCAATCTGTCTGGAACCAACGTCGTAATCAAACCGCATACAAAAGTGAGTAAACTAAAGTACTAAAATGCAGGTAAATAAATCATGCATTGCAGGATTTGGCAGGAATTTCTGAAAGAAAAATGTTTAATTACAGCATCTCAATAATGATTTCAATGCAAAGGCTACTGTCATCTTAAAGACCAACAAAACAATGAAGCGACATGAGAGGTAAAGCACCATCACCTCCCCCTACTCCACCCTCCTTCGATACTTGCTCAGTCGACACGCTCCTGTCCGTCATCCAGTCCATCTCTCTCGCTTACGGCGCGATCTGACCACAGCCTTGCAAATGATCTCCAGTTCAGACACGCGAGAGACAAACGTGGCCGATAGCTATTGTGCGTCTGTGTTGCCATGTTGACACTGAGGCTTCGACAGACTTCACCTCTGGAAGGGTTTGCGGACCTTCTTCCTCCTCCGGGGGGGTTTGCCACTTTCCGCCGACGCCTCGCTGGACTCTGGCCGTGGACCCCCCGGATTGTAGAAACCTGTCTGGCTGGGAGGAGGGGAGAAGGGGGGCGCTCCAGCTCCAGGGGGGTTATGAGGGGGTGGACCTGGGGGGAAGAAGCCCCCATTGGCAGCCATGTCATTTGGAGGTCCACCCTTGAAGATGCGGTTGAAGAAGTCTTGTAAATCTGCAGGGTTGGTGGGACTGGCGGCTTGCTCGGACGGAGTCCTGAAAGTAAAAGTATTAACGTACAGAGATCTTTTGTGCTGGCACCGCATACTGTGGAAAAGTTTAGGGGAGGAAAAATGTTCTATTCCCAAAGAAGATTACTAATTAAAATGATCAAAAGTGAAGTTAGCATAATTGCCGAACCACAGACTTTCTTCTATTTCTGGTATTTGTTTAATATTTTGAAAAAGATTAATATTTTCCAAATATGTAAAATTCCCTTAATCTACTGGCGGCCTCAGCGGGGGATAAAAGGACAGAATAGTAAACACTTTACAACACACAAAGTGTCTTGGCACTAGCAGACAAGTACCTTTGTCGTGTGGGGTTGCTGTTGTTTTTGGAACCAAAGGAGATGTGATAGGGCACCCGGTGCGTGTCAGGAGAAATGCCTATCCGCTGGCAACCTGCCCACTCTGAAACATGACAACATCCAAACAGGTCACATGCATCCAAGAAATACTCTGAACTGTGTTTTTAAGCTTTTCTGTCCGGGGACACTTCATCCACAAAATGTGAACTTGCATATCATTTTTTGTGGCCCAGGGTTACCTTGAATGGTTGAACTCAACTGGTTTCACAAATGCCTAATTCATATATAAACTCATGCAAATTACAGCATGTGTTACGGTTTAGTGACTGAGGGTAGGAGTAGATACATCTTCATGCTTACCTGTAATGTCATACACCTTGCCATCCATACATGCAAAGTATGTGATGCGCAAGCCCAACATGCTGGACTCGGCCCACAGGTCCCCCTCCTCAGCACTATGGCAACGGTTGCACTCAGCACAGAACCGGGCCGCTGCAGGTTCACGATCCATCTCGAACCGCCTGAAAGGACAGAGTAAGGAGGAACGTGACTGTAGTTCACTACAATTAGACACCAGCTGGTTTTCTGTATTAAAGTATGTTTAAATTAATCCTGATAAGATTCTTGGCACTAATTCAGCCGATGAGCAACATACCTGTGCTTGCCTTCACACTTGGTACACATCATGGTGTTCATGGCTTCCTTCAGGTCATCCTGCAGTTTAGTGAGGAACTCATTCATGGATTTTGAGAGCTCGGTTGCTGCCATACGCTTCCTGAGTGGGGACAAAACAGAAGGCGAGTTTTTAAGAGTCAAACACACTCTAAACCACTTAAAGGCAACTAAATCAAATCATTTTGGAAGATATGCCTCTATGTAGGTGGAAATTGTAGGATGCATCCATTTGAATAAGGACAGACTCCACCAAGGAAATAGTTCACTGAACAGTGGTTTGTTAACAGTGGTTAACAAAAGGAGGAGAAAAACAAGTTAGAATAACGATGATATGATACAAGGTATTATCAGTTATTCTGGTGGTACACAGATTTGAAAAACAACTACCGCTGCTATTAAATGTCCTAAAAACCATTGAGGACATTTAGTAGCAGCAGTAGTTGATGTGTGTTCTTTGTAATTAAAGATGTATGTTGTGCTTTTTCTGTGTACTCACAACTCATACTCTCGTCGTGTCTCTGGGTTACTGACGATATCCCAGGCAGCCCTCAGTACTTTGAACGCCTCTCCAGCTCGTGGGTGCTTATTCTTGTCTGGATGGACCTGAAGAAGAAAGAATAGAAGAAACCTCGTGAGTAAAAGGGGAAAAGGCCTGTGATGAATTCGTCAGTCAGTAATCCAGGCATCCAATCAACATATTTTTCACTCAGGTACTTTAGTAGTACACTTTACACACACCTGGACAGCCAGCTGCCTGTAGGCCTTCTTCAGTTCAGCCTCAGTTGCGTGCACCTCTACACCCAGCACCGAAAAGGGGTCAAGTTCATCTTCTGGTACCTCGACCAAAGCCAGCAGCCTCTCCAGCTCCTGGCCCGGCTGGCTTCTCCCCGCTCTGCCGGGGGAGTCAGGGCTGGACGGTGGAACATGGCCACGCCTCCTGAAACTGCTTCTGACTCTCTCCAGCAGGGACACCACCCTTTTCCAAAAGCGGGACTCCTGAAAAGCTGTCCAATAGCGCTTTGCCCTCTCCCCACCAAGACGAACAGACACACTTTTGGACCACTGGAAGCCGAGGATTACCAAAGCGCAGAAGATTCTCAAACAAGATAATGTAGCTTTTTTTAACCACATTACTAAGCGAACAATTTTATCCACAACATGTGTCACTGTGCATTTAGTCCATTTCAGAATTCGACTAGCATCCGCCTTCATTGCTCCTGTATCCGTGATCTTTACAAGGAGCTGGCGCCCAAAGTTGTATAGTTTCACCCCTCCAGTCTCCACACCAACTCCACAATTATGCGTTAATGTGACAATAATCTCAATCATCATGTGGACGCAGGAGACGCACCAAAAGCTCACAGAGTCTGAGAGCATATCCTTAAAAGCCAAGACGAGCTGGTTTCCTGTCCGCCTGCGGCCGCGGCTCTGCTGGTTGTGGTGGTGGTTTCGTCTGCGGGTCTGCTTGTGCCGACCACCACTGGACATTACATTGCCTTTTTGAATGGAGGAGAATGCACTTTGACCACTTTGCTCTGAGACTGATCCACTGATCCTGAACTTGCATCTTCGGCCAGGCCCCAGGTTCCTCCAACCAGACTCCCCATTCATGTGCTGCTCCTTCGCAGCTTCATCCTCTTCTTGATTTATAACATGCGGAATCTCACTATCTGCAGTCTCGACGTGCTCAAACCAATCTGAATCCTTCTTGGTATCCTCTTTGGACGTTGTAGATCCACAAGAATCTGCTTCACCAATTCCAGGGCCTTGTAGAAGGTTTGGATTTGGAGTGTCCTGAGATTTGAGATTGGCATCTTCATCCTTCTGCTCACATTCGTCATCAGTTTGTTTGGCCTCCCACTGATTAGGCTCAGCTAGTGAGGTGACATCACCACCAGGAATTTCCTGGTCAGCATCTGTGACGCAATCCAGCTCCTTCTCAGTTGTTTCTCTCTCCATGTTTCTTACAGCTGTTTGATCGGAGCCCCTTGAAATCAGAATCTCATGGAAAAAGATCTAAATCCATAATCTGTGGCAAAATGTTCCCCAGGCTCTCCTAAAAAGGTGAGACTGGGGGCTCCTGAGCATCCACTCTCAGGTCCACCATATCAGCAGCAGCATCCAGGTGTTGAAGGTGTTTACCCACCTCCCATCGTGCATTGAATTGCTATCTGAAAAGAATCAGGAAGAATTCAGTTTACAGCAACATTGTGAATAAGCAGATTAAATGAGGAATCAGCTGTCATTTATATTAAAAGGTTTGATTCCTTCCACCAACAGAACAAAAGGGGTTGACACAAAGATAATATAAAACTGTGAACCATCAGTAGGTTAAATGTATTGTCAAATCCATGGTAGCTAATTATTGTTCATCTTCTGTTCTTCATCTTTACATTGAACTGGTAAAGTATAAATATTTATTCCTGAGTTGAATATTTAAGAAAAGATACTGGTTCATAGGTTCAAGAATCTAGCAACATGGAAGTATTTATTACAATAAAGGATAAAGAAATTAAATCAACAGAAAATGAATTACCAAGAGAAGATGCATAACTAAAAAAAACATTAAAACTAAAATGTAAAATACTCAAAGGATCTAACCTCTAATATATTTATCGTGTTTCTTAGTTTTAGGTCATGTACACTGACTGTCTTCAGACTTGTACTGTTGGTCAAACAAGACAATAACTGTGACATAATGTATAACATGTAATAGACTAAACAGTTAAAACAATTGACGAATCGAACATGAAAATAATAGTTGTTTTACCTTACAGGTGCTGCTACAGTGCTATGATGACGCGACCATTTTAAGGTTAATGTTTTTTCCACCCAAGAGTCCACCAATACCGCAAACTGACCAACGACTGAGCCGTGTCATTTATTAATAATTGACTTAATAAACATGTGATGCAGCTACATGACATTATCCGCCCGGGCGTTGTGGAGAAAACATAAATCCAGAGAGTAAACCCTGCTGTCACATCACGTGAAATAGAGCAACAGAGATTACAGGCAGCTGACTATCGTTAACGTAGTGATGTTTAACGTTGGTTGTTTTGCTAATGCGGTTACCGTTAGCCGGAGAGGACCGCGGTGCTTTAAGAAACGAGCAACACCAACAAGCGTTTGACAATTCAGAACCGACCAAAAACGAGAAAAACAGACATTACAAAGCTGTCAGTCATGTTCTGTGAACTGACTGAATTGATAATACTGTGCCTCCGACAGCATTACCAGCTATTTCCGTGCGGCTAACGTTAGCACACAGGGTTAGCATGAAGAAGCAGCCAGCCAACACGATGACGAACAGGCTCTGAAGAGGCTAAAATTAGCTTTCCTCTAGCTAGATAACCTGACAACACCTCGACTAAATATGGTCTCAAACAAAGGTTAAACCAACACACAGCTGCACACTGTCAACGTCTTCAGCAAACAGCCAGCCAGCGGAGTAGTTAACTGTTAGCTAATAACAGTAGCGAGCTGGACTAGCTAATATCCCCTTCCTGTGGGGTTTGACGAGTAAGCTAAGGCATGTTTTGTAAACCGGACGAGCACAGCAAGAAGCCAAACTACTTTCATTTTGCATTCAAACAAACTCAATGTCGTATATACCTCTTAGATAATTGTGTAACCTTGTTTGTGAACAGACAGCCAAGTGACCGTGTTGTTTTTTTTAGCCACTTCTTCTTCTCCTGCTCTTTTTCTTACTTTCTTCCAGTTTCTCCCTCCTTTTCCCCCCTGCTTCTTCTTCGTGTTTTCTTTCACACGTCAGCAAAAAACTAAATAAAACTCTACTGCCACCCATTAATTTGTTGGTAATGCTGATCATTAGAAATCAACCGTGACATAAAATGATGTTAACAAATCTAGTATTTTACTATCTTGTTTCTCCCTACTCAATATGTTAAAACAGCCGTCATCCTTTTAAAAATCTCAGGATGCTTGAGGAATACCTAGAGCACACAACTTTAAAGGTCCTTTATCATTTCTAATTAAGGGAACGCTTAGTTCTTAAATGTATCTAATTTGCATTAAAAGCAATAGTGTGCTTTCAACTGGTTTTCTTATTTTCATATGATAAGGCCCACAAGGTGGAGGAATAAGACCTTTACAAATAGTTAGGTAATCCCCTCCTCAGTGCTGTTTATTGGTTCTTACTGTTTCAAACATTTTATATAACCCAATGATCCATATAGCTAAACATCATGGCTGAGAGTTTTAATAAATCAAAAAATTATATCACAACAGTTGCAATTTTGACTGATGCCTCTGTCAAATATAGGGTTTATTCTGAATTCAAGTATAAATACCTGTGCCACTTAATGGATCTTCTTCATAGACATTAGGTTAATTTTTCCGGTTCATGTATTGACTTCCTACTATACCTTATTCTATTCTGCAAACTAAATACTGACATGAATTAATCAATCAAAAATAATTTTGCAAGAAGACGAAAATACAACATCTACATAAGCTGTAAACTGGAATTTCCTTAAATAAAAAACACATGGTCTATTTTTATTTTTATGATGGCGGCTTTTGAAAAACGTATGTTTGCAGATATTTCATAGCCAGAAAGTTGGAGATACAACACTAATACTGTTAATAATTTTATTAACTTGTGTTTGTCGTGAATTGGCCTTTAAATTCGCAAAGAACAATAAAAAATCAAATAACCAGCAAAAATAGTACTGTTTCATTTGAACTTTCAGAATGATTTACAACCACCCACCTCCTAAAAGCCAATAACAACCCACATCTGTCACATCTGTTCACCGGTCTTCTACAGCCTCGGTATAGTTCAGCTGTTATTAGGGTATTTCTCGTGGCGATCCGCTGGGAACCCCCTACAGCTTCTGCACAAAAGACAATTCTTGAAGACGTAGAGGGTTCATTTCAAGCCCCCACCACCACCCACATCTCCAATTTGAAAGCCGCCTCTCTACCGGGAGAGGAAGGCTCTTTTTCGGTCAGATGGCGTGCTGCAGTCCGCCCCCGTCATTCTGCAGCCCACACAGACAGGGCAGCCGGCAACCAATGCGCTGCGCCCGGAGGAGGATTGCTGCCAGTGATTTCAGAGCGAGAAACGATACGCACAGGGGATTTACTACGACAATCTGAGCAAGGGAAGCTTTCGCCAATAGGTAACTGCTTAAGAAACAAAGACAAGAACAACTGCGGTGTGTGTCTGAGCAAGGTGTTTTCCGCGATCACCTGGATCAGGGATACTTGCCTCCAGTCGACGGTTTTATTGTAGCTGGAGCATATGATCCAAGTGATTTTAGTGTAATTCTGCTTTTGTCTCGTCGACCAGCACGAAACTATATTGTATTTGTTTACCAGTTTCTCTCCGGGAGTATACGGACCTCGGTGATTTCCTTCCGTGAAAACACTTTCTGCACATCAGTCTATCTGCCCTGAAAAAAGGTAAGAGAGAATCATCAGCGATATGATACTTCAGTGAAAACTTTTTTTTAAATGAAAAAATCGAAAGGCATACGTGGAGAAACTATTCTGCTCTGAAGCATGAATAAACTTAAACTGTTAATTGTCTATTTTTATCAATGCATTTCATCAAGATGAAATACTCTGGTATGCAGGGGAAGTCTGGACGGAAACATCTTTATTCAAATAGATATCTTGCAAACGATTCCTTCACCTGTAGCTTAAAGTCTTTCCTTTCTCCTGCCCAAACTTTCCAGAGCTGTGTGCCATGTCTTTGCCACGCACACTTGGGGAGTTGCAGCTCTATCGGGTGCTGCAGAGGGCCAACCTGCTGGCCTATTATGAAACCTTCATCCAGCAGGGTGGTGACGACGTGCAGCAGCTCTGTGAGGCAGCAGAGGAGGAGTTCCTGGAGATCATGGCGCTAGTCGGCATGGCCACCAAGCCACTGCATGTGCGTAGGCTCCAGAAGGCCCTCCGAGACTGGGCGGCGAACCCTGCCCTTTTCAGCCAGCCCGTCGCCAACGTTCCCCTCGGGGGCATCCCGCTGTTCAAAGTGGACGGGGCCGGCGCCGGTGGATCAGCCGGCGGGCCAAGGAAGTCTGTCAGCAACGGGCAGCCAGGGTCCCCGTGTGAAAGGGAAGATCGGGCGTGTCTGACTCCAATGCACAACGGGAGTCCAAGAAGCCCTTGCTCCCAGGCGTCCCCACAGCCACCGGACACACACTACCGGGAAAAACTATCGCCCATGGATCCACACTGGCTCAGCCCAGATCCAGATGGCAACTGCACTCTGGCGTCTGGACTAGAAGATGAGCCTCCCAGCCCGCCTCTGCTGTCAACGAGTCATCCAGGTCCCTCCACGTCTCCGAGCCCCTCGGCTTCCGTCTCCCCGTCCGTCCTCTCAGCCTGGCCTGGCGGACAGCTGGACGGGGAGACGGAGAGGGCGGTGGTGGAGAGCGTGGAGAGGCTGCTCAGGACCCTGCCCAGGTCAGATCCTGCAGAGGTGAAGACTCTGCTTAGGATGAACAAGAAAATGGCCAAGACTGTTGGACACATCTTTAAAATGGGGTCCCAGGATGGGAACAAAGAAGAAGAGATCCGGAAGTACAGTCTCATTTATGGACGCTTTGATTCCAAGAGGAGAGAGGGGAAGCTGCTTACACATCATGAGGTAAAAGCACCAAAGACCAGAATACAGATGGAACCCAGAAAGCAGCTGTGGTCTACTTTTTGAAACAAAAATATGTGATTTCTTTACTGTCTGCATATTTTCACGGTGTCCGTCCCTCCTTCACTCAGTGCTTTTCCTCCTCAGTTGATCATCAATGAAGCTGCAGCCCAGTTCTGTATGCGTGACAATGCCCTTTTGTTGAGACGGGTGGAGCTCTTTTCTTTGGCTCGGCAGGTGGCAAGAAAATGTGCCTACACCTCCACACTAAAGCATGCAAGGTATGGGCGCTGCCTTTAGAGCAGAGAGATCTGTTCACCAGTAACATGTGACCAACACACCTCACACCTGCTACGTTTTGTTTGCTCTTCTACCTCGAGAAAAAAATCTGTGAGAGATTCAGAAATATAGTTTTGTTTTGGTCATTCCTAAAGTCCTAACTGGAGTAGCATCTTGTAATAATAAGCAGCATTTGAAATAAATTAAATTATTTATCAGTTGAAAAAAGTACCCATTCATTTTCTCAATGAACCTGCCTTGGATCACAGTGAGAATTAATTTCTAACCTCTGTAGTGCAGTGTAGCATAATGAGCTAACATGGCTACACTAATACCCCCTGTTTGTGAACTTGCACAATTAATATAAATATATCGTCTTGAAAGTAGGCCCAAATAGTGTTTTATCCATCCCTCTAAACAAATAAATAGTTGAAAGTAAACGCAAATAACTTGTGACATGATTGTCATATTAGTTAGATTTAATTAGTGTGTAAATGCCGCAGTGTGTTAATTCAAGATATTCTTTTTAAAATCTTTATATTTTGTCATCAAATGATTAAGACCAAAAACACATGCTAAGATGCTGCTAAGTCTTCTTCCTGCTTACTATCACGTGACAATGGAATATCCAAGATAAATATTTGCATTCAAATAATATAATAATTATAATAAATACAAAGTTTTGATTCTGGATAATTTTACAAGAACAACAAAAGTTGTGTTCAGTGTGACGTCTTTTATCTTATTGCATTTTGTACAAAACCACCTTCACAATTTTACAAAAGAAAAATCAATTACTGTCATTTCTTAATGAACTTAATCAACCTCAATCTGCTCATGAAGACCTTGCAATTGAAAGCTCTGCTTCATGTTCAGTCGACTGTTTTCTTTCTGCAGGACAAACGCAGATGAGAACAGTGCAGTGTCCCAGAAGAGAGCGAGGCATGAGGTAGGTCAACAGCCTTCAGTGTGCCTCCTCATAGATGAAGGAATGTGTGACTCTAACATGTAACCGTGGCCCAAGTGCCGTTCACTCGTCAAGTGGGTCCATAGCGCTCCATTGACAGCGATGTGCTTTAGGTGATCCTGCCTGAGAGCGTCTCGTTGGTCCTTGGAGTTGAGGGCTCGGAGGGCTTGACCCAGAGGGGAGATGATGACAGCTTATCTGCAGAAAGCTTCGACAGTGTGTCTCATGGTAAAGACTTCTGCTGCGTGTTGTAAAATGTTTGGTTTTTTTCGTCTCAGCTTTAAACTGGTCTTGTAATTCATACCCAAATCTGTCTGTGCTGTTAGACATCGGCTCACAGTGCAACCAGTCTGCGTCCCCCCGTCCCCACACGGACACGTCCAACCCTGCCAACTGGAGTCGCCATCTCATACAGCAAACGCTAATGGATGAAGGGCTGCGATTGGCTCGGATGGTGTCACATGATCGGGCTGGGAAGATCAGCTTAGGGTCAGAAAGAACACTTTCTACAGGTGACTTTTCCAATAATGGCGTAACAATAATATGTCTTCAATGATGGACACAGAATAAAAGGTTACTTTGCGATGCTTGCCCAACTTTGTTCAGGTTAAAGTGTGACCTTTTGGTAAAAACACTCCTTTGTTTCCTGACAGAGAGTTAGATTGGAAGAGATCTTTAGATGCTGTTCCCCTCAGACAGTCAGGTCAGCTGTTTCCCCCTTTTTTCTAATTCCAATGCTAAGCTAAACTAAGCATCTGCCAGCATTTACGTCACAGAAATGACAATCTCAAGCTCCTCATAGTTCTACTCATAGTAGCAAGAAAGGGAAGCTTTTTATCCAAAATATTAAACTATTTTTTTGGAATCTGGGAAATAAATTGATGTTGAAATGAGTGACAGACAGACAGAACCTTTACTAAACAATGAATATTTTATAGCTCTACAGCTTGAACTTTAGTGAGTCACTATCTCTCTGAGGTGACGCCTCCCACCATGCACAGCTGAACTTCACCAGACTGTAAATTAGAGAGGATAGAAGTTAGAAGGGGAAACAGGAGGCGGGTGTAGAGAGATATATAGAGAGTGAGAGGAGGGGGTGTTACACTGTTATAGCACTTCTTTAATACCCTGTTACTGTAGCATTTCTAAGATACATCACAGCTTCTCACAAGGAAGAAGAAAAAAAAGCGATCTAGGCAAGTTAGTCGTTCTGGGCTGTGATAGCTGGTCGATGAAGAGAGGAGAAGAAAGCCAGTAAAGACATGAGGGGGCGGGGAGGGAGAAGGAGGAGGAGGAGGAGGGGGATAGGAAGTACTCTGTGGGCGGCAGACTCAGACTCCCCCCCCCCCCCCCCCCCACACACACACACACACACACACATGGCAGCGACTGACGTCAGAGCGTGTTAGGTGCGTAGGATGAAGGGCGGGATGGATGGGCGTGGGGGCGAAGGAGTAGGAGGTAATTGGTGGGGCGTTGCATTGACTCACCAAGCGACAGTGTACGAAAATAAAAACTGTGGGCAGGGAAAAGGCACAGTCTTTTCTACACGGCTTCTCCCTCTACCAAAAGAAAAAAAAGACATGTGTTTCATCTGTGACGTCAATCTCCCTCACTTTGTCTCGGTTTTAAACTGTCACTCTTTCCTTCGTCTGTCTTTTTCATCAAGCTGAACCCTTTCTCACTTCCTTTCAGCGTCACGGTTTTCTACCAGTTTATCCTCCGTCAGGTGGTCAGGACATTATTTCTCATCATTTAAACATTCAAAGCATGGATTGACATCAGAACCATGTATTTATTTGTATGGAAGTTACTGAATATAGGCCATTACATTTTTGTCAGATCACAAATTACATTCCTCACAAGTTATTTTATTAATGCTTGCTTGCACATGTACACATGCTTTTTTAAATGAGCAATCAAAGAAATGAATAGTCATTATATCAATTATCATTCATTTGTGAAACACTTTTCTTGCAAAATATTGAATGCATATCAGAGGTATTTGTTATAATATGAACACACAATTAACACCAACTTCTGTTTGATTTATTTATGCATCGTGTTTTAGATGTTATTTTCTGTAAATGAACCTAAAGTGAATTGTTGTATCGGGTCTCGTTGTAAGCTTTACTTCTCTCCACAGAACATGACGGTAAAGTGGAGAGGCGGAGCTTGATAACAGTGTGCAGGAGCAGCAGTCCTTGCCTCTCCAAAGACGACTCTAATCACCGGGGGAAGTGAAAAGACTCGTCCTTTGTCGGGGACAGTGAACTCCACTCAGTCTGCTACACTGGCTGCTATTGACACCGACATCTGATCTGAAGGAGAAGACTCCAAATCAATACAGGGATCGTCCAAGTTGGACCACCATGGATCTCATAGACTTGCAGTGACTCAGTAGAATTTAGCTAATAGGAGAATAATGTGCTAATTATATCAGTGGAAGGCTCAATATTTTTATTAGGTTATCCAGTTTATTTGCACTTCCTGCGTTTGACACAGCAGGGGGCACTACAACTTAGAAATGGACACTGCACACTGG
The DNA here is from genome assembly GCF_949316345.1 of Pungitius pungitius. Classification (NCBI taxonomy): domain Eukaryota; kingdom Metazoa; phylum Chordata; class Actinopteri; order Perciformes; family Gasterosteidae; genus Pungitius; species Pungitius pungitius. Next base: position 15,597,580 of record NC_084907.1, on the reverse strand, counting down.
ACTTACTCCAGTGACATAATGTCAAGGATACTTTGTTTCATTGGAATATTTTTGTGTTGGTTTTCAGCAGCCCACAATCCAAACCATGTGTGATAACACTCTCAGCAGCTGATCACCCTGGCAAACAAATGGTGGTTCTGTTTTTTTAGATTTTAAAGATGGAAATAAATCTCCACTTTGATGGAGTATTGAATGGCACACGCTGATCTAGATTTCCCAGAGCGTCAACCGCTGTTGGGTTCAGAGGGATTTCTGTCCTTTGCTGCAGCGTCTAATCGCCTATGAGTGCTTCAAAAACGCATTGGCTATGACACATGAAGCCGCCTGTCTTCTTCATCCTCTCCCTCGCATCTTTTTGTAATATCTTGCACAAGCAGCTGAAATGCTGTTTTGTAGGGGACGATACTTCAGGCTATTCGTTAAGGGAAAATGTACTCAGAAGACCTCAATCTCAACTGGGTGGCAGGAGATAAAAACACTGATTCTGTTTGATTCTCAGTTGCTTCGCTCCACACACCAGGGCCCCATCAGCAGGGAGGATGCTTGCTGTCATTAGTGACTCTCATCCTTACTTTATTGTTGCTTCCACTGTTCAGCCCGGGGGGGAAGAGTGCATTCAAAACTACATTACAAGATTCAGAGAATGAAGAAGATTTGCCACATCATTTCCAGAAAAATGCTGCAATTATTGCAGATTTTATTTAGGTTTAGCAGAAACATATGGCAATGTGTTGTTGGGATAATTTCTGTGGTCTGTAGTCTGTAGAATTATAAACCGTACGTCAGTTTGTCTTATTTTCCTTTAAGACTCATTGTGAATTAGAGGGACTAATCTTTCTTTACTAAGCTATAGGCGGAGGAAAAAAACAGACATAGAGGTTTACAAAATAAATCTCATGGTGCTTGACTCTTGATACAGAAGCTCTTGTGAGATCCATCAGCCGCTTTATCCCTGTCATTTTTACTAAGTATTCAGACTCCATGTAACAACAAGGCTTGAGCTGATAATGGCTAAAAATATTGTCTTTATATACTTAATCTCAGAATGTCATTGAGGTAGACCGCCTTGCATCAGTTACACTTGCCTGTCACTTGAACATTAATAACCTCCTCAGTTTATTATGTTGCAAAACAGATTATTTATTTTGTTACAATTAAATAAATGTTATTTTATTGCTAAGAGTGTTGCATTGTTTTCCACAAAGAATATTATTTTCTTGGCAGTGATGATGTGTGGAAGAGGCTGCAGGAACCGCGTCACATTCACAGCAACACCTCTGTTATCGTCTGGTTTGTTGCACTCACGCTCTGCAATGATCGGCCTCGAAGCCAGCATGACTCACCTGTACCAGCGATGTAATCTGTGCTCTCACACACACACACACACACACACACACACACACACACACACACACACACACACACACACACACACACACACACACACACACACACACACACACACACACACACACACACACAGTTCAGACAGAGATGTTATAATTCCAACATCAAACAAACTCAAGCTGTTGTGTGTTGAAACAAATGTTCACTTTTTTACTTTATGTGGAACACAAAATCACAGATGTTGGATTATGATGGGTTTGAACGAGGAATACAATCATTAAGATTAGCTTTTTCTCTCTGAAAATCAGTGTCTATTCGATGGTCTGTCCATACACCGTTTTGGTCCAGACTGAGATAACTCAACATCTATTTTCAGGATTTACTTTAAATTATAACGATTATTCATGAGTCCAATGATACACTGACTTCTCAGCTTGCGTCACCATAAAGAAAACATTTGCATTTCTTAGTTAAAATTTCTCTTAGCTTCGATATATGGACCGATTACTATGAAAGCTATGATATCCTCATCAGCTTAAATTCCCCATCTGCCATCACAAGACCAATTTAAAAGATGCTAAAAGCGAAAAGTTCCCCTTTTCTTTTTGATTGCACAAAAGCATATGATCTATGTTGGTATTCTTTACTGATAGAGCAACAGTCAATGTGGCAGCAGATGAAGGGTGCAATCATCGCCAATCTGCTGTCAGCACCACTAATTGCGAGATAGATCTTTGAGTCTATTCTTAGCCCAGGTTTTCCTCAGCAACACAGAGCTGAGCAGCAGACAGCTGATAAGTTAAATGCCCGATAACAAACATTTAAAAATCTCCAGGAAGACTCTTAATAATATTACGTAGTCTCTTCATATCTGCATTCAAATACATTACTAGATATTTTTCTTTGTAGTTATCTTTTCAAACCACATCGTACCACATTTTAAATGAAGTAGCTTGTGACAGTTAGCTCAAGGAAAAAGATGTGAGCTGCATGAGGCATATCATGTGAAGACATATCCAATGTCAAGTCAAGTCCAATGTCAAGAGGAGAATAATAACGTGCTTAGTTTAGGTAACGTGGGTGCAAAGATGGCGTAGGAACTCTCCCCTGGTGGTTGTGTCTCCGGGGAAAACCGCCTGGCAGAACTCACAAACGTTGGACTGAAGCACCACCTCTGACATCATGAGCCCATCGGATGGATCCAGCAGGTCTCTGGGCAGGGAGGGACTGTCTCTCGCAGGCATCTGATGCAAACAGAGAGGACAATGTATTTAGTTTTAAGGAAGAACATGGTAAAAATCCAAGGAAAGATTTGAGATCCCCATGATTTAACCCACCTACCCCAACTGTGTGCTTTGTCCTGTGTTTTTTATGATCAACAGCTCGCCCTGGATGATTTGTGACACTGGAAGAGGCTCCCGGCCACCTCGTGAAGTCCCAGCTCAAAAGGGGTGCTACCATTTCCTCCAGCGTCCCGTCTTCCTTTCCGTGGCGAGGCACACCCACACAGAGCTTAGACATGTCTTCAGCAAGGAGATCTGAAAAAGTCCCAAACTGTGCAGCCCGGGTGCGTGGCGTGGCCGTCAGCGCGTGAGGCCTTTCGTGAAGAGATGCAGCCATTTGCTGGGTACAATGAATGGGGAGTCTGGCACCTGCAGACAGAGCATTTTATGTGTGTTAAGTGAATCGTGGCTGACTTTTGTACAAAGAAAAGTACAGCATTTCTTATATGGACCTTGTTGCTTCTGCAGAGCGGACGTGAGTTGATGTAGCAGAGCTGCCTGTCTCAGGCAAAGTGACCTCAGACCAAGAAACTCCTGGTACAGTTCATTGTACGCTTCCTCCATCTCACCAGCTCATTCATCTGCAGCTAGGAAATAGAGGAAACCTTTAAATAATACTCCCACTTAGCGTACGGATCAGCGTCATATGAGGAACGAGAGTCTACAGTTAATCACGCAGCTCGGCTGACTCGAGTACAGTGGAGCTTCGAGCTATATTGAATGTCAGCAAGCCAACGTACTTAAAATGACCAAATCTAAGGAAATATTTTCCTGATTCCTAATAAGCACTCCCCCCCCCCCCCCCCCAAAAAAAAACAGCAGTTTATTTTGAATTATATGTACAATACCTTTATTTACAGTAGCAACCAGGACTCATCTTATTTACTTACCCCTTATAAGCTCATCTGTCGCTTCTCCAAGAATTCAGTATTCCTCGTCATTCTTACATCTGTGGTTTTAGCCTCCAGCGTCTCCAACAGGCTTCCTGCTATTGACAGTGAGTCAAAACCTGCTCTCAGACATCCACCATATCTGTGGAGCACCACGAGGAAATAATTGTTCCACTTAAACCCATTATCCTGCTAAGGTTTCCTGGAAAGACCTATTGTAAAATAATTCTGTTTGTCCGTCATCGTTCACATTTTATAACACGTTCCATTAGCTCATTGAAATGTGTTATAAAATGTGAACCATAAGGAAGTGACCTTACCAATAAGGAAGTGAAACCCCTCAACTGTGAAAACAAACCTTGCCGTCACAAAGTTAGACTGTTGAATGAAAGTATTTAATGAAATAGATTGAAAAGATCAAATTGATTTAGAAAACAGATTTAAAAGTTGCCTTTTTTGTGCTGTGTGCTCATTGTGAAAGATGGGGAGTGAGTAGAGATTTTCCTTTAATGGCATGTTCATCATGCTGTGTTCTTTCACTCAACCTATGATGTGAAGCTTGTAGATTTCAATTAGAAGCGGCTGAGAAAGGGGGACGTTGGCAGCTTTGTTTTGTTTACGATTCTGTCTTTAGTTTAAATTAGTTTTAGTGAAATTCCCTGGTTTAACTTGTTCACCTTTCTTTCAATAATATGTTATTAATTGCTACTGTTAGCCTACGTTGTTTCCATATGGACATAATTAGTTTTTATTTGCCGCAATGATAACAAAGGTTATTCCATGTGTTAGTTAGACAGTCTCCATCATCACTGCCCCCCAGACAAGCAGCTTCTTCTCATGTAATGCCTCACACAGGTGCTTTGCTTTCCTTTTTTTATTCCCTTTTTTCAACTTGCATGGACTGTTGCATTTCTATATGTTACTAGTTGATACATTTTTAACACACAATCAGCCTCAAACAAAATCACTTTCTAGCCTTAATTCAAGCTCACGCGAATCGTGGTTGTGTGGTGTCCTTGTAATGAGGAAACAAAAGTCTAACTTGTTTGCTTAGTTTCACTGGAAAAATGCGGAACTCAAATATAGATGTTTTGCCTCCTATTTCTTTTGCAGCTGTTAATCGTAGATATACAATCTCTTACCATACAAGTCATTGATTATTTCCAGCAGGAAGTGCAGATGTCGTTACTGATGATGAGGATGACCCTTCGTCTGACCAAGGTCCGCAGTTTACCACGACTACGTGCCAACTCAACTCAGAACAGTTCCTCAAAACGAGCCAACCCGTCAGAACAAGACTTCCTGTTTGACTGCCTTCAAAATAAAACGCGCCAAAAATCATCAAGATCAGCACCCTTCAAACCCTAATTAGCAGCACCCTTCAAAAGAGTCTGTTTCATGTAATAATCGATTGTTTTTAATATGTCAGCCCGGCGACCAGCCCGGGATACGAGCTGGAAACTATTCAGTTATATTGTAACTGTAAAAAGGGGAAATTTGAATTCAATACCTTTTGTTTTAAGACCCTCAAAACCCTACGAATGTAATCTCTATAAATCCCCCAACACTGCCTGTTATCTAAATAACGTAATATACAGTCATTATCAATTTGGCGTTTGTTTGTGAAAAATAAAAAAATAAACAATGTGTGTGATGATGGCACCGTCGATAAGTTATTACAACTCATTCTTAAGAGATTTGTGTGCCAGATTGCAGGGAAATCCATCAATTTCACCCAGAGCCCGGTGCAACATGAAAATGTATAGTCATGTTTGGTCCTTGAGTATTCACTGTACGCGTGCGTGGCATTTTGAGTGTTTAGTCATGTGGCGACTGTAGCTGATATTCATTTAAATATAGACAAGTAATAAGTCAGCAGAGTCCTGGGGGTGGCAGACTGCCTTCAATACCAATCATCCCTTTAGGAGGAGCAGCAGTTCTTGTCAAACCGTGACAGCTGAACTCACGCACCTTGTGATCTTACGAGGGTGCCAGCTCGCTTCGCTTCAGACTGCTTATGTAACTCTACGTGCGGCATGGGCAGCCTTCATCGCTCTGATACTGAGTTGAGTCTTTGTCAAGTGGCTTCCCCTCAAGGGGGTCCGGTCCATTCGTGTCATTACCTTATTTTTAGCTGAGAGAAACAGCTGCTAATTTGAAGTATTTGCTTTCCTATTATCATCTTGTTTTCATGTTAAACATGGAGTATGATTTGCTTACTGACACTTTCATTTAAAGTGTAATTTCTAAATGTTACAGATTATTGTATTTAAATGGAGGTACTGAGTAAACAAGCCTAATGGAATTATCAACAAGAACAGTGCCTACACATTCAGCTCAATGGGCCGTGCAGAGGGCTACAGTTAATCTGTTAAATCCCCAAATATAAGTACTTTGCTGATCATAAATGATTGATACGTTCCTCATCATTTCAATGTTTGTCCCCCAGTGAGTTTGAAGCTTTCCTTACGTTCCCAATACAAATTAATTCTCTTTTACCTTAATTCATTGAATAATTATGGCCTTGTTGCCCTTTGTAAAGCTTATCTTATGACCAGAGGAGTGAACTTACAAGTATTTTATTGGTATCTAAAGCATACAACAAAATAAAAAGGAATTGGAAAAGTTAAATACAAAGATGCTGAAAATGTTTCAGCCAGATGTTTCCAGTCTTTATGCTATTAGTTAATCTGGCTGTAGCGACCTCAGTAACAATCATGAGAGTATAGCAGATGTTATCAACTTACTCCCAATAGGAAAGCTATTATGAACATCTGGACAACTATAGTGATACTCACAGATGTTTAGTCATACCAGAATCTGAATCAGGCCACATGTTACACAGAGAGACTTGGCTTGACTTGGTGAATTGGTGCACTATGAGAATAAAATAGAATTAAAAAAAGATAAAGTAAAATAAGATTTAAATGCACATGCAAGAATTAACAATAAACAGATAAGTATGTTAAAACACGTATGGATGTCCACATGTTTCCATGGTGAGAGAAACTACTGTGCAAAATAGACCCGTACTAATTTGCATTCAATTCTAGCGTACTGCAGGTGGCAAAATAAGTAGACAACAGCAATGGGCAGCGACAAATGCATCATATAAATATAAATATCCCTCACACTCTACAACTCTTTACACTGTGTGATAGCTTGTATGTAAATTCCTATTTTTAACAGCTTCTCATGTGTCCAAGGACGTGCGTGATGCTTCACCACTTCCACTGCCCTTAAGAGGAGGCAAAGTGTTCAAACTGATCCGTAAACTTTAACTTTAGTGATTGTTTTGAGTCTAACAGGTTTGCACAACACAATACAGTTAGTTAGGCTTCATACATGTCATCAGCAGTTAGTGTTAGTTGTTGATTGATGCAGTTATTTAGAAATGATGTACTTAAACATCATGGTACTAGCCTGGACGAGTTGCTGGTTTGCACCATGTGTTTGCTCTGACCTTGAACCCCTCCACACATTCGCCACACCCTGTTCACTGCCCCCCACCCCCTTAACGCCATCCCCTTGCACTTGATCCCGATGTGTGTTTGTGTGCGTGGTTTGGAAGGGTCGGGGGGGCTTTGCTGTGAATAACTTCCAGGCATGCAGCCAGGAACTGTCATCCACCAGTGCAACACTATCCATCCTGTCAATCTTGTTTTATAATTGTAACATTCTCATATTCTCTGGTTGAGCAGAGAGAAGTTTCCAGCATAAGAAACACACACTCTTTGCTTCTCCAGCAGCATCTGATTGGTCAAGTTCTTAAAGGTCTGAAGTTATATGAAATAATGCAATCAGTGATACTATTATGAATAATAGTGGGATTAATGCAGGCTAAAAGTCATGTTACATGTTATGAATGAAACATAAGAATAAAAAAATAGTAGAAAAGTATTTCATTCCAAAACACATTTTCATTCTTTTCTAATGAAATAAAAATCCAATAATGGATCCGAATCATGATATCCATCTTTGAAGTGCACCGCTGGGCGTCCTTTAATTAGGTCAATGCCCAAGGACACAACGAAGACAGCCATTAAATGTCCACTGATCAAAGATGTTTCCACCATCCCTTCCGTTCACACACCTCAGAAGGATTCAGCCGGCTCACCAATCACTTATGAATTTAATCCAACTCAGACCAAGAGCTTAAGACGCAATACGGAGCATGAAGTTATCACAGGGATGGCATGAGCAATGACATGCGCCAACTCATTTATCACCGGACTCCCTTAGTGAGAGAGACAGATCCAATTACAGAGGTTTCTAAGGGCTCAACAATGGCCTGCTATAAATACACTCACAGGGGTTTTTCTGCAATCAACAGCACACCTACACACATATGTGTTGTAAAATAGTGTTTTATGTGTACAAATGTGTGTGTGGATGAACTTTAGAGACTATACGCTCAACCCTGGAACTACATTATCAGGGTGATTTTTCTCAGGTATTCAGCCAGCATTGCTTTGGATGATGAATAAGAATAATATCTGCATAACATTACGTGTACCTGTGTGTAATTGCTTGTGATTTAAAACGTATACAAGAGGAAGAAGAGAGGAGAAAGAAGCACAGACACCCCTACAGAGCACCAAACACAAAAGTATTTACACCTCAATCCATCAATAGACAACAGGTGCAGCATGCTCACAAACAAACCTATTAGCTTTCAGCCCGCTGGAACAATATCCTGTTCAGCAATCAGCTGCTCACACACGTACACACACACAAAATACACACACTCTTCGTGACAGGCCAATATAAACAACGATTAAGATGACTTATCTGTGCAATTTTTAAAGAGTTTGCTGAAAACAGAATGAAAGGAATGTTGCTTTCCCAAATGGGCTTCTTTCATTCATCACTGTAAATGTGGTCTCTTGTGACATTTACATAATTATTATGCAGTTTAGCATTTGACTGGATCATTTTTTCGTTTTACTCACGGTACAGCTCTATAGATAAATAGGTTGGGTTAGTCAAGACCAAAGGATCTTAACAACAAATGGGTGTATCACCAGGACGTTTTGTACACATGCTCCTTGTCCCTAGACGATGAAGTCTACTGACTTTAATGACCACCTGACTTTTCCTTCAGTATCCAGAGCAGGTCGGAGTTTTCCCTTATTGTCGGAAATATCTCAACCTCTATTAAAGGGATGACTTAATATTGCTTACTCAGGTGAACTACTAAAAAATACTTGAACAAATGTATTTTACAACCCACAAGTGGTTATACACAATTTTGAATTGTCGATAAAATCCTGTCCTGTTTGATGTTCTGTTGAGAACAGGTTACATGTTTCCGGTTTCCTCTCCTTTGTGGCCTAGTAAGGGCGGGTGCAGTAGCAGAGCATGAAACCTTGACCTCAGCACGTACACACAACAAATCGCCATAACAAGTGAGCCACACGTGAGTGATCAGAGCACAATGATGTGTGTGTGTAGTGTGTAAAGCTTCAGTTTGGTCATGATGGCAGAGTGTTGCATGACAGGGCAGAGGTCAAAGGTTCAGGGGGCAACAGCAGCCACAGATGGTACCATTCCACTTTTGGAAAGAGATGGTGTCAAAAGTGAGATATTGGCAGTACAGAGTATATTTTGAGTCTGGGTTGTGTGCCATGTGAGGAGGCAACATGTCTAACCTTTTGTGCATCTGTAACCGAAAAGAATATAAAGCCTTAAAAACATTAGAAGGGGTTAATTCAGTGGATAATTCTGATTCTAAAATAGAACCAAATGAACTCTCTGAAATGTAACATAATGAAAAACGTAATACATGCTAGCTTTCACATTGGCACATCTTTTTTCTCCCATGGTCCCTCTTTTCCACACTGTCTGCCAACACCGAAATCCAGATGACCGGAACGTGGTGTACAGTAGGATCGAGTATCGAGTGGCTGAATGCAGTCGGTGGTGCAGTCTGCTGTGGCTGAGAGTGGCTTGGTGTCGTCTTCCCTTTGGTCAAAGATGTTGCCAACATTAACACCTTGTGTGATAGAACAACACAGACTAGGTGAAAAGGAGATGAAGGACTACTTTTGGTCACTTTTCATCACATAATTATGATTACATTTCATTTAGCTGATGCCTGTATCCAAAGTGACTTACATTGCATTATATCCCATGCCTTACATTTTGCCTGGGGAGCAGATAGGTGTCTTGCTCAGAGACACCAGCGGGACACGGAGCAACTGGGATTTAAACCGCCAACCTAGCGGCTCCCAGCGCACCACACTACTCCATGTGCCATCATCACCCATTAGGGAGTGCTGTGTTGAATAAGAATAATATTTGTCTTTTCTCTTGGTCAACAATATGTTCTTTTCTCCCAAAGAACGTTTTTAAAATGACTTACACGTTGTGCCAATTTAGCTTATGTGCACGTTGGATATGGTAACTTCACAGACGTTCAGTATGTACGTAATCATACTAACATTTGCTAATTTGCTCAAAACAGAAAGGGCACGAAGGGCTGATGAGAACGTTTTTTGTTCTTCAGCTATTTGGTAAACATTTTTAAACTGGTCATGCTGCTAAAGATGAAAAGCTATTACTTATCATCCTAAAATGTTGGGCATGAATAGCTGTGCTCAAATTGCATGGCAGTAAATCCAACATGTGTTGAGACATTTCAAATCCCAACATCTTGGAGAGGGGGGTCACCAGTGAGGCCATCACCAACCTCATCGGTATTATTCTTCTTGTTTGAATTTTGTAAGCAACATTGTTGCACCGGATGACATTTTCCTTCAATATGATGAACATACTTTTTCTGCTGTAACACAACCAATCTGCAGCTAAAATACTTTTCATAAAACGATTTATATATATGACTGTTTCAGAAACGTTTGCAGGTAGTAATTGCAGGTTTTTAAAAATGTTTTTATCATAGGATTTAGTTCACCTAAACATCTTTTCAATACAGTAAACGGAATTATGTTTATGTACTATGACGCAATACATTTACCTATCAAGGTACCATCAAGGTTGAATGATCATTTGATGTGTTCACTACATTTTTTTTACAACAAAATCAGTTAGACGATGCTTTTACAAACAGAATGTAAGATACACTCACCAAAAGGATTATTAGGAACTGGCCTGTTCAATTTCTTCAAGTATCTAATCAACCAATCACATGGGAGTTGCTTCAATGCATTTAGGGGTGTGGTCCTGGCCAAGACAATCTCCTGAACTCCAAACTGAATGTCAGAATGGTAAAGAAAGGTGATTTAAGCAATTTTGAGCGTGGCATGGTTGTTGGTGTCTGAGTATTTCACAATCTGCTCAGTTACTGGGATTTTCACGCACAACCATTTCAAGGGTTTCCAAAGAATGGTGTGAAAAGGCAAAAACATCCAGTATGCCGCAGTCCTGTGGGTGAAAATGCCTCGTTGATGCTAGAGGTCAGAGATGACCATGTCCATCCCTTTATTGCCACATGTACCCATCCTCTGATGGCTACTTCCAGCAGGATAATGCACCATGTCACAAAGCTTGAATGATTTCATGTTGGTTTCTTAAACATGACAATGAGTTCACTGTACTAAAATGGCCCCCACAGTCACCAGATCTCAACCCAATAGAGCATCTTTGGGATGTGGTGGGACGGGAGCTTCGTGCCCTGGATGTGCATCCCACAAATCTCCATTAACTGCAAGACGCTATCCTATCAATATGGGCCAACATGTCTAAAGAATACTTTCAGCACCTTGTTGAATCAATGCGACAGAGAATTAAGGCAGTTCTGAAGGCGAAAGGGGGTCAAACACAGTATTAGTGTGGTGTTCCTAATAATCCTTTAGGTGAGTGTATATGATGTGTGAATTTTATACCACAATAAATATGAACACAATTGTATAAAGAGAAAAGCCAACCTCCCCAATGGAAACCAGAGAAAACTAAAGATATATTTGAAGAGACAGCATAGAAAAGCTCACAAACATGTACGTAAGCCAGTGGTGTATTTTCAAAAACGTTTTAATATCAAACATTCTCTCTCTTTTAACACTTCTGCACCATTTTACAAAAGCCCTATTTTTCAAAGTCCACACACACACACACACACACACACACACACACACACACACACACACACACACACACACACACACACACACACACACACACACACACATCTCAAACGAAACAACACATACAGTAGAAGAAAGAAGTGTTCTTTGTGTTGTTCGAACACTTTTGCGCAAGTGCTCTTAGCTGCTCATGTTCTCGTCCCATCTGTGATTCCTCAAGATATTTCTTTAGTTCACTTGGAGAGGAAAATGTAAAAAAAATCAAACATAGAAACTGCGCAATCGAGAAGAATGTGGAAGACATTTGGAAAGCTTTACAAACATGCAGGTTAATGTATTTGCAGCCAAAGACAAGAAACCAGTTGATGTCAAAGTAAAATGTTTGCTTTCTTGGGTGAAAATACGTTTTTATGTCCTTTGACTTAAACTGGCTGTGGTTTAAACAATTGGTTTCTTCAGGCACTTTGTATCACAATCCGGCACTTTCCCCAAATCATATTCAAAAATGAAATAACATTCAATGAACACTGAACGCTCAAAATTATTATTTGTCACAATAAATTGGGCTTGCTGTATGTGATGTTTGGAATGACAACTCACTTGTTCTCAATTGTTGAAGGAGTTGATAAAAGGCACTTTTTTTCCATTTTTGTCCTTAAAAGCCCACAAAGTGTGTTGTTAAAGGGACATGCAATGCAACGGTAACGCTGCCTTGCATCCTACTTTACAAATTGTTGCAGCATGGAGGGACGGCAGAACATTTTGCTTAGCCTAGGGCAATAAGGTTTTTGAGTGGTAGTATCAAAATATATGTAAACTTTGGTCCGAGACCTTCCACAGGAGCCAAATTAGGGTTTAAAATTTTGTGATACAATGAACAAAGTGAAAATTTCCTTGTTGAAACAAAAGGAGTTCTTTACAGAGAGGACGTGTGATTCTAACGGCCCATTTTCTCCTCAATTGTCTACTGTCTTTTTAGTTGGATCAAAAAGCAACTTTAAACACTGCTTTTAAAAGGGATTAGTGTGTTTCTTTTGCTTTTAGGAAGGGCTGAGTATGTAACACTGCATTGTATCCACCCAAATATCCATGGCTCACCAGCTGCATAGCAGGACAACATTCACACATCCAGCACAGCAAGGACGTTTACAAATGCACACAGAAATACACATTTATGAACAGTGTCCTCAACTGTTTGTACCATTTTAGTTCTGTCTGTGACAGTGTCACAAATACATTTTGATGCCGTATTCATACTCGTACCACACTCTTTTTTTGAAGTGAATGATAATAAAATAAAATATATGGTCTCTTGAACGTCAGACATGTATCTGCACACAAATCGGTGTAATAGAAGGAGGTACACCACTAGAGTTCAATGATAAAACCTCATAATAGGTTCTTTGAGTACATCATCCTTACAAATAACCTGTTTGTGGTCATGTATTTTTAGAACGGCAGAGTATCCATGAAGATTTTCTCCACTATGGGTGGTGGAGGGACCAGGTCCTCTAGTTTCAGGTAGAAGATGCGCTGTAGGCCCTGTGTGCACAGAGTCCTCAGTTCGGGGAGTTTGCCCAAAAGACGAGAAAGATAGTTAGGCTGGGCCCGGCTCGCTTCTGATCCGCTTCCACTCACATGTTCCCTTAAACAGGTGATGAGATTACTCTGAAAGTCCTCGACCCGTTTGGGCTCTTTAAGGCCATGGCGATCTAGATGGAAAAAAAATTCCTCATTAAAAATACAGTCCTAAATATAAAAATGCAATTCAAATGCAGTGACGTTTAGTAAAATGAGAATTCTCACCGGTGATGATAACTAACGCTGCGAGACAGGCAAACAAGGAGACATCTAAGTTCATACGGTGAAGGTTCTGGGAGAAGTCCATGATGGAGTCAATCCAGTCACCAAAACTGTGAACGCACTGCAGTCGGTGGAGGACCAAACCGTTACAGAAGATCAGCTTGTTCTTCTCTGGATTTGACCTGTCGGGGTTTGCACCAATAGTACAATCAGTACATTGAAAGTTACACATTAGTTTTGTTAAATATCAGTGAACATGGCATTGAATCACGTTTGGTGCAAAAGAAGCAGACCTGTATGCGAGTCGCAGAATGAAGAGTTCAACAAAAGATGATTCAAGGAGCAGCTCCTGGTCCTCGGTGCAGAAATCTTTGAATCCTGGGATGCTTTCAGCCCAGTTTCTTATTACATCCAAAGCTTCGGTTAGCAAGTCATAAAACTGCTGGATATCTCCGGCTTCCTCCTTTTCTTTCAGGTTGACCACAGTCTCCTGGTACTGAGGAGGAAGAGACGATCAGTGACATGTCTGCGGGCCGTGAGTTCATTTTAGCTACTGTGTTGAGTTGTTAATGGTCTGATTGGTACAGATGAGCTCTGAACATGCTTCAAGTCTGGAGATTTACCTTGGAGTAGTCAAGCTTTCCAATGGCTGGGTTTGAGTCGAGGTGAGCCCTGACGAGAGAGGCTATGATGTTGGCACTAGGGGCGGCGGGTGGTGCCTCAGACACACTCTTAGGTTTGGAGGGCAGACGACCCCGACGACCTTTGAGGCTGTCCGTGCGAACAACTGATCCAAGGACAGAAAACAGGAACGTTATTGCACACTATGTGACGTTCACACGACCATCGATTCTACCTGCACTGTAAAAAAAAACGGCTTCATCAGTTTATCTTTTACTGCAGTAAACCGTTGCATATCTCTGTCATTCCTAGCTTTGGTTTCACTAGACTATGTGAATCTGACGTGCACTACCTTCTTTGACCATCCCCACGGCGAGACATTTCTGGAAACGGCAGAACTGGCAGCGGTTTCTCCTCCTCTTGTCCACGGGACAGTCTTTACTGGCGAGGCACACGTATTTTGCATTTTTCTGTACAGTTCGCTGTCAAGCAATGAAAAGAAAACAATTACTATGAGCAAACGTGAAATCATCTGCTTTCTGTCTTGGGTAGACTTGACTCTGTGGTATTGTGCAACCAACACTATATTTTTAACCTGATTCTGGTGTAAAAATGTTTCAAAAGTGAAATAATATTACTTTTACCCAAATAATTTGACATGTGACTAAAACGTACATGTTGTGGTACATTGCACATTTAAACTGGTCGGGGCCCTCGGGTGGACAACCATTCTATGGCGTTACTATTTCTAAATTCTCTCAAACAAAGCAATGATTTTTAAAATGAGTTTTAAATAAAGCAAACAAGCTCGAGCGTATTTTTTTCCCAAAACCAGAATGATAATGTGTTGCACCAGTGCTTGTGGCTATTTCAGACTTGTCAGGCTCTTCTCAGTAGAATCAATTTACCTTGAAGAAACCTTTGCAGCCTTCGCAGGTGCGGACTCCATAGTGCTGACAGGATGCATTGTCACCGCAAACTGCACAGCGGCCCTCACTGGATCCCGAGTTGTGTGTTTTAGGAGACGCCATGGCCCCCTCTACAGTCCTGGGGCTTTCCAGGAGTCCGTGCTCCACGGACAAGGGACGGCAATCAAGCGGAGAGAGATGCTGCTGAGTGGGCAAGAAGAAATGGTCATCATGGCCTGCCTGAGCATCCAGATGCTGTCCAAGTGGAGAGTGTTGCTCTAGTGCAGGGCTGCCGAAGGTGAAGAATGAGGGCTGCTGGGAAACGGCGCCCTTATCTGCCATTGAGGACGGGGAGGCTGAGGGGTAGGGGCTGAAGGGGGAATCCCAGAGAGGTGCAGATTGGGCCTGAAAGCCTGACGTTGGAGGGGAAGCAGCGGCATAAACTGGGCTGCCATAGTAGTCAGAGCCGCATGACGATAGTGTTTCGTCAAGGCAGCTCAGCGCAAAGGAGCCTGGGTAACAGCCGTACACCTGAAGATCATCCACCTTGAAGGCGTGGCTTTGCATCTGAGGGCAGGAGTTTTCAGCTATGGCGCCGTGGCTGAATGAAACTGTAGAGGTGGGAGGGGAGGTAATCTTGCAGGAATAAGCATCAAACTCCCCCACGTAGCCATTTCCCACCAGGGTGTTGATGCTGGGCAACGAAGATGTAGACAGCTGTTCATTTTGGCCACCGATGTCCATCACCAATTTGGCACTGAGGTCGGGATTCAAGAACTCGAAGCTGAAGTAGTTGTCATGCGGCAGGGATGCATACTGGGTTTGTACACAGGGCATCGCTATGGCAGAGAACAGAAAAAAATGGATGAAAATAAACTCATGTAAATCCTATTTATATTTATATCTATTAGATGTCCTAATAATTCAAAAATAAGTTGTGTATTGTAAAATGATATCTAGGGCTGACAAGAATTTGTTGGCCTAAACATGTCTATGTGGTACAGTAAGGCATGCAAGGAAGTTCAGAAATACCAATAAATTAGAAATTCGTTGAGGTCAGAATTTTCTAATCACCCCTCTATAACCTTCTAAACAGTATCTCACTTTAATGCACAAGGTCTTATTTCCTCCACATGACATTTCTATAGCTCCAGAGCCAGTCAGTCATCAAAATGCAGAGGGAGATCCAGTGCAGCAATCAGATATCGTCAGATATTGTGTTGACTGGCTGATAATGCTTTGAAAACCTCCTTCAGTGGAGGGCAACCCTCCTTCAGGGGGACTGTAAAAGGGGAGGGCTGCTGGATAGTATTTCAGGGTGGGCTGAACGCCAGCTAAAATGAGAAAGGTGGCAATGCCTGTTTGTGTGTTTGTATTTGTGTGTGAATGGGCATGTATTTACATGTGCAAACTTCCTCACTGTGGGGTTTTTTTTCAATTCAATAATGAAACACATCTCACCTGATCACTTAACACACACATTGTTCAATTAATTCCCAAACTTAAATTTAAACTTGCACACTACTCAACTGTCCAGCTACTCTAGTAATTTTCTCGTATATCAACCCTAATAGATGTTCACATAAAACATGAAACATGTGGAATCACGTAAAGTCATTAAGATAAATGACCTGACCTGTTAACCCCAGAACATAGATCAGACAGCTGGAAAATACAGTGCAACAGTAATTATATTATACGACTTACAATCATTTCTTTCTCAATAATAATAAGGTTCCACTCTGTAGCTCAAGTTTATTTGGTGGGCCTATGTAACTAAAACCAATGATTTAATAGATCCAGTCAGCTTTGTCCTATGAACCTATAGTATTATGGAAGTAGCTATAATGAAGAACATCAATCTCAAATCAGCATTAATGTGCCCCTCTGAATAAATCAAATGTTCACAAACTTCACTTCCACTCACCTGATTCATGTAAATATCCAGATTGTATAGCTTCTCATTTATTCCAAACGGGTAAAACTGATGAATGTCACCTCTGCCAGCTGTTTGTCAGCACACACACTCATTCAAACACACTCTCACGCACACATGCTGGGTCAGACCAAGGCAGGAGGGTCCATGCGCGCTTGTTTTATTTTGGCCTCGTCGACAAAAGGCGGATCGATGCCCATAAATGGTGTGCAGGGCGGTGGAAAGTTCCGGGTGGGGAGCCAATCAGCGTCGTCGACACACGTTTCCCCCTTGTGACGCACGAGCGGGATTCCATTGACGCAAGAGCCGACGGAGCGTATGTTCCAAATATAACCTGATAACGACAGTGGCGCTCACGTGGGGCTATTGTTGGATGAAAAAAAAATGCTAAAAATAGCCGTAGTTTGGAGGCGCAGACGTTGTATGACTGGAAATATAGACGCGGTACACGTTTACAACGGAGAGGCGTGTTATCACATGGCCGACCAGGAAACACCTGTGTGCTTTTTCATTAAATAGGATTTCTGTTTTCAGAGTGATTAGAAATCCTCTATCCTGTGGCATTTTTTAACAAAACTCGGGGAAAAGGGACCAGTAGTACGTGTTCACCGTGTATGGCAAAAAACGATGAAATCAACTGAACATTCCACGTGCTTTGTGTTTCATTCTGTTTCAGTTATGTTTTTCAACTTGAGACTTTCATTAAAAAATTTGATAAAATAGTTTTAGCTATATTATTTTGAACTTTTTTTGTGGATATGAATGAAAAGACATCTATCAAGAGGAAATTCACTCCACACGGGAGTCCTCAAGAACGACTGGGTCAAATGCACATTCAATTCATGTGGTGTGGCAACAAACTTCCATTTCAGATGATAATGTCATCATGAGACAATTCACACGGTGGGTGTCAGGGACACAACTGTGGGAGTCGGTTTGTCAACAACAATCCAAGCATCCCATACTACTCCTTATTAATATCCAACAACATCCAGAAAACTGAACAGTGGTGAGTAGTCTGGTTTCTCTGTAGGAAGTAGGAAGAAAGTAGAAGAAAGTTATGTCCGGGGACAGTGCATGATGCTGTGTTTTGTGCAGTGAATCTAAAATTACAGGAGTGGAATTATTCTTCTTTTGTCACTTTCATTCCATCAGTACATACATGCTGGCATGTGTATATAATAAAAACAAGGACAAAAGGTATTGCTTGTTTAAATTAGACAAGTGGCATGTCAATTAAAGAACTAGATTAAATTATATATGCATGCACCCAAAGCTTGACCACAGTCTGGAAACAATAATCTGAAATAAATAGATTTGTGCATAACAAAAATGAATACAGTATGTTACCAGACATGTCTTGTGTTTTGGATGAGCAAACTTTATAAAAATGGAAGATTCTGTATTGGTTTGCCAGTACTAGTTTATTTTTTCCACTCTAATAAATAAAAATCGATATCACATCTAAGATTGTCTCACATACTTTTTAAGATTTGCATTTGGATTTTCTGTATGAAAATGTATTTGTTTGATCTTTCATTTCCTCCCACTCCTCTCTCTGCTCTTCCCTTCAGTTTGTGTGATGCCTTCTTAAAAGAGTTCAAGTGTTTGTGTCACAAAGGCACACATGCCATCTACACTGAACCTCACGTCTTCTGTTGCCACTATTGGATTAGGCCTCCTGCTTTCCTCCCACATTGATACAAAGTCTGCCTCACTGCTTTGGATTTAAAGAGATATAAGCAACTTAGATTTAGAATTTCAATAGGTGGGTGACATGCAGAATACTTTGGAAACCTATAGCCTGATACTTTAAATTGCACCAGTCAATACCAGCATTGAAAAGCACCATTCTGAACTGTATTTATGGCAGATAAGCGAACAGTTTACACTGTGGCTAAGACGTTGTTACCAGAACATTTCGGGGGGTTTTCTACTTTGAAAGCAGTTGAAATAGCACGCTATTAAGAATTAGGATTTGTATGACCATGTAGATATTCCAAATGAATTATTTTACCCAATATGGTACAAGTCTATCAAGTCTGTGTGAAAGCTTCATATTCCGCTGTGACATGCAGTGCAATCTCTCTATTTATAAATAAGTTGAACAGTATATTAAAAAGAGACTTGTGGTGGAGCAACAGATTGTAATTATTTCTGTGAACAATTCAATAAATGCTGTCAGTGTGATGCTGTATGAGCGTCACTGAAACCAAGTATGCAACATTGTCAAGAGACATATACAGTTGACAGCTACACATTCTAACATTAAGACAAGATGATAGGCATGATACACATGTACTACTACCACTGTATGCACCAATGTACACACTAAACTCAAAGAACCAGACACCTGAAAGACACATACATTAAACAACATTTTTCTAGTCACATAATATATTATTCAATGGACTATGTCATTTTTGATTACATTTTTGAAGGTGTCAGTGTATTGTGTATTGTGCGACTGCATACATTTAGCTTTCAGTTGGTTTCACAATGCGAGAGAAAAGGTGCGTTGATATGAACTTCTGAGGGCTGAACAAAGCTGGTTCATCACCTGCCTTAGACAGTACAGATGAAACTATTAATGTAATGGAGCACAACACAATTACTAAAAAAGACAATGTATTCATTATTCACACACACACGCACACACACCCCATGACTGATAACCAGAACTCAAAAATGAATGCATTATATTTAAAGTTGGCACACAATAGCAATAGTTAGACTGAGTTGTCAAATTTGCACAATAATATCAGGGATTAAGTCCAAAACACAAACTATTACCGAAGAACCACACTGTTACAAAGTAAGAGACAGACGTCTCTTTCATCCTGCATCATTGCAGGGGTGGAGGTTTCCTGTCAGCAGACTGGGGGGGGCTGCTGTGGATGTGCCAATCTACTTGTGGTGAAAGAAGCCGGTTGATTTTGGTGGTGCAGCCATCAGCATGTTAGCTTGGTTCTTGTGACTTATGTGGATCTATAATAAATATGAAACCACTTTAGTGATCAACATTTTCATCGTTTGGGTTTGTATCATTTTAGATCAAAATCAATGATTCCCGTTTGAAATTAAAATGAACCAAATTTTGACTTCTTATCTGAACCCACCGCGTGTTAAAATACGTCACATGCATGATCAGTTATTCTGACATGGAACAAGGGCTCCTAAGACGTCCTGGTCGGTTTTTAAAAAAATACACAAAAGCACCAGACAGTTTGTGTTGAAACTCATTTACAAAGGTGTTGACGCAACTGTTTTATCATTTTTGAGGCTACAGGCCATTTTGTTTTTTAAGATTTCATATTTCCTCTGGCTGCAACCCTTTGAATTTTGAGTAATATGGCTACGGAAACCAAATAGGAATAGGTGGTTTGCAATGAATCACAGGGTTAATGTGTTCTGACTGAAACATTGTTTCTTTTATCTGTGCTTCCTTTATCTGCAAAAAAAAAATCTAAGAATAAATATGACTGTGTTGTACACTATGTTGCTGTAATCCCAGACTATAATGAATCTTGTTAAGTCTCTTCATACTTATTTACACTGGATAATGTCACTTACTGTACATGGGGGCTGCATCCAGGGCTCCCCATCTATTTGCATAGGGAGGGCTTTGATTGTCCTGCACACAGGAAGGAGAGATCTAATTATACTGAACTAGTTGTACTGTGTGGGAACATTATGTCAAACACACATTACATTTTATGTATGTACATTTTATCCCTAAAAGACAAGAACAAGTACATAACCTGATGGTAATTTGAGAGGTCTGAGCTAGTCTATGCCCAGCACTCTTGAGGCCAGTGTAGATTTGTCCCATCTCTATGACTCCTTCCAGCCCCACCACCTCCAAGAGCTTGTCACTTATATCTACAGAGCGCAAAACACACACAAATACAGTTCAAAGAGTTTGTAAAATAATCAATCAGTGCTGTAAACCGCAATGTTGATGGCATTGTTGCGCAAGAACGTTTACTGAAAATATCTTGGCTAAAACAATTAGAGGATTTAAGAGAATACAAACCTTGAGAAATTGTTTTAAGAAGTTCAGGGTCAGTGATAATATCACCGTGCTCCACTTCTGGCCCGCCATTAGGCTTCTTGGACTCGCCCCAAAGGTTGGAGCCTCCATGCATGCTGGGTATGTTGAGGACAGCTATGCCCTCAAGAGACATGCTGCTCATGTCAACAGACTTTCCACCGCACTGATGGAGGCAAAACAATAACTGGTTACACAACTGAACAAAGAGGCAACCAGAGGCAACCGCAACCAGAAGAGGTCCTCGAGCAAGCAGACATGAAAGGGGACACAAAATACTATGTCGTTTGCTGCGGCGATGGACAGGCACATGGGTGCACACTCATGCACTGGAATCGACTGAATGATGCACCTGGTGAAGATAGTTATGTGAATTACAAATATAAAGAGATACATGACTGTATTAGATATTCTAACCTCAATTGTGAGGCACTCCTTCAGCCTCTTGCAAGATGCAGAGATGGTCTCAGAGGTGGCAAACTCTAAATACAATAGTTTGTTCTTCCTCCTTAAAAACAGAAAGAGAAAAGCTTCACCTTTATTATTTTAAAATAAGAAGTTCCGTTTCACTTTTTATTATAAAAAACTCTTTGTGTAGACAGTTGAGCATGATTTCTCACCTGCTGTTGAACCTCTGGGGGTGTTTCTCTCTCATGGAGTGGAAACGATGAGCAATAGAGGCGTCCTGTCAAAGTCATACGGTAATGTATTCACACCTGAATGTATGATGTTACCATTTCTTTCTGCTGAGGCAAAGACTCACCACTCCAACAGAGAAGTAGTTGTTAATGATCTCATAGGGCACGGAGTCTCCAGCCTCCAGTGGATCGTCTGGTATCACCTGGATGCTCCAGCGGTCCATGGGAACCAACTCGCTAGCTTCGATCTCCTTCAGGATCTCTCTCAAGTCTGACCCGTCATAGCCTTTTTGGGGGAAGAACAAAGGGAAGACAAAGAAAGGTAAATGAAGGGCCCCGATGTCAGGGTCAATACTTCAGACCCAATGTAGGATTAATGTACTGATGATTTCACCTCCTCCCCAGCGCAGACAGCGAGCCAGGTCATTCCCGGTGCCCAGAGGCAGGACAGCTATTGGAGGACGCACTTGCAGGTTTTCTTTGTCTGAAATGACCGAAATGTTAGTCAACCTTCAGAGATATTTATCTTTGGATAGCTCACTGAAATCCCCAAAATGACCCACTGCACCTATAGCATCCAGGAGCCACCCGACGGTGCCGTCTCCTCCACACACCAAGATTCTGAACTCGCGCAGATTGCGGAAGAAGTGTAGTCTGAAGAAACAATAGCATCATCGATGTGAAGAAACTCAAGTGTGCAACGTTTTATTGGTGAAAGTGAACTGTACCCTGGAGAAGGACCTCCGTTGGAAAGGTTGTACACCTGACGTGGGTTCAGCAGGTACTGAAACTTCCTCAGGACTCTGTGGGGAAAAAAGAGAAGTTCACACACAAATAATCACAACCAAGAAGTAAGGGGAGCCTTATTCTGGAAATCACATAAAAATGGAAGGATTACTTTTAGGTTTCTATGTATAGAAAAAAAGTTACACAAACATATGCAGACTTTAGGCAGCTTACCGAAAACCTTGCTTTCCTCCACTTTTTGGGTTCACAAACACCAGCAGTGGGTGAATGTTTGGAATCGACACAATCTGAAGAAGAATACATGACAGATTAAGAGCCAATGGATTATGCAAAACTCTGAAGATCACATACATGATGTAAGGAAATATGGGCCCATGCTGTGAGTCAGGCAACTGCACAGATCGTAAAGAATAAGTACCAGGCAGAGTCATCTCCACCCCCGCAGCTTTCAAATGAAGTAGCCATGTTTTTTTCCCGGATACTGGCTTGTTTATACATGACCAGCATACACTTCTCTGTCTCGCACCAAATAAAGTTAGAATTTCCTTAACATTATGACAATATCTATTTTCCAATCTATTTCTAAATTTGAAGACTATTCAACTAAAAAATATTGCTAGTAAATGTTGGAAAATGTGCTTTAATGCATATTAATAAAAACACAAAGCTAACTGAAATGAAGCAAAAACTGGAGCAGCATATTAAGTCATGTAGAAGTGGATTATGCTGCAGAAAGTTCTTTGTATGTTTTGGTACTTTTACTGCCTTTATTGGAATATATATTAAAACCAAAATGATGTAGGTGTGTGAAATTTAAAATACTTGACCAGTGGATTTGTCCCAAGAGAGGCGTATTTGACTAGGACTTCATCCAACACACAGACTTCAAAGACAGCAGCATAGTCCATTAAAATATGGAAATCTTCCAAAAAAAACATGACAAATCACTTAATTTGGAGATTCTCCCAAAAGCAGTGCTATGCAGATGGTAGTTTGAGCAGACGATTTGAAACAGACCGCACAGAGATAACACATCGGTGTACGTTTGGGAAAGGAACAAAAGTGTGTAGGAAGATTTGATAACCTGCAGGATGTGGCCATCAGGGGTGACATTTATCAAGCTGGTGTCGTCCTCCTGCAGGAAATATGGCACAATCAAAAATAAACCCAGACAATTAACAATTATCCCGGAAATCTAAATCTGTTCAAGCCAAATTCATGGTGCTGCTCGTTTTACCTTTGGGACGGCGTGTATGGCCCATGGAGGCAGTATATGACCTCTCAGTGGTCCGCAATCGCAGGACGAAAAGCCCAAGAAAATACACTCATCGTGGCGCTTAAAGAAGACAAGTGTCAGTTAACATCGAGCAAAGAGAATTCATCAAATTCATGTCCAAACACGCTCCTCACCATCTCCTGGCACCACACACAGCGTCTCCCAGCTAGAGTCTTGATTTTCTTGTGGCAGACCTGACACCTCGTGGACTTACAGTCCGCTTTGATCCAGTCGTGGGCTGCTACCTGAGACACGGTGGAGAAGAAAAAGAGGAAAGGGTGTAATTCACTACTACTACGACTTTGTCCATTTCCATTTCACAGCATCATTTTACTCGTAGTGTCAAGTGTTGAGGTGATATTCACCAGAGTGGTCCTAATTGAATCGAGTAGAATAACCATTGACAGGCAGTCATGCATCAACTGATGAAATATCCCTGTAGCACTGTGGCACCTCTTGAAGCAGCAGACAAACGTTGGCCAGTTCACTGTTGTGTTCTTTTACAGGTTGTGAATTTTGGTTGTGACATTTCACAGAAAAAAAAAACACTTCACTATCTACGTTTGTGTTAAATCTGGACATTAACTGCGCCGGCTATACATGTTTTTTTAAATTTGAGGAAAAATCATTTAAAGACGAAAAGGCAAGTATTTCGAAATCTTTTGAAACGACAAAATCCAACATGAATGTATGTAAGATGTTCATATATCCACTACATGATTTAATAAAGATGCAGAGAGAAACATGTTTCACTGGTTCAAACGAACTTTCATTACATTTCCTGAATAAGGAAATATTCTAGAGAACCAAGTGGGAATCAATTCACAGCTGAAAATAGTCCTCAACACATGCACTGTTTTCTATTTTGCATGATATATTTGCAAAAACTACTGTGCCCCACTGTTTATAAATAAATCTTTGTTGTATCCCTTCCTGTGTTCTACCTTTCGCTGCTACTGCATTAAGCTGTCAAAGCAAAAGTTACCATGGAGTCTATAATGCCATTAACTGCATGCCCTGATTAAATGTTGTGTAATTTTTTAGAAATAAATAACCAAAACTGGCCTTAAAAAAGAAAATCTGAAAGGATTGTATGAAATTCTATAGAGCAGAGGCAGTTAGTTGTCGGACCCTGGTCAAAGCTGGCGGATGCTCCGCTATCATTGGCCAGACTGCCAGGAGGGGAGGGACTTAGTGAATGCCTAATTGCTTTAGCAATTGCTCAGTAGGGACATTACAGAAAGCATTGAGATCCGGTCTAATGCAATGTTGGTTTTGGTCGGTTGCCATGGGATTTGTTGACATGAAACATCAGTAGAATAATCCTTTCATATGGAAAATATGAATTGTAATAAAAGTAATGAAGTTGTCGTGTGGGTCCTTACACCAATCTCCTTCTTAGATCTGACGAAGGTCCGGGCGCAGGGTTCAGGATTCTTGTTGGCACAACGACTGTGGACCGTGTACTTGCAAACTGAGGGAGAAAAAATGTTACGGCAGTGAATGAGTTCAAGATAAAGCGCTATCCACGAAAACATGTATATCGCTATAGCTAAATATATCTAATAATGGACCATCTAAGCAAACTAGCCTTGACTCTTTTGCTTCATTTGCTTCATTGTTAATGTGCATGAAGTGCACGGTCGCCCCCTGGTGGCAGCAGTGAGCTCTTACAGGTGCAGCAGAGTCCCTGCTTCCCGACGCCGAGCAGCATGCTGTGACACACGCTGCAGTATGTCGGTTTGTTGAAGTGCTTCATCCTCCAGATATGCTGTCCATCTCGCTCGGTCATCTGTGGCACAGAAGACTGAATTAAAGAAACATGCCACTGCAGTTCATCGCACTGAACTAGGTCACAATTTCCAGTTGGTTTATATACTGACAAAACCGGGGGATGTTGCCTGGAAGTGTACTGTATGTGGACTCAAATGTTCCGTCACCTTCAGTCCAAGCAGAACCAGCAAAGGCACGTTGTTCATGCCTCCCTTCACCCATTCGTCCAGAGTGACGGTGCCGCTGCCATCCACATCGATCGCTGTCATCATGTCTTTGAGCACCTGTCCAATTACAAAAATATCTGCTGGTCATTCATTGTCGCCCTCTTGTAAAGTAAAATTCATTTTACACCTCTGTAAGCTGCTGTTTTTAACTTTATTTGAATTGAGATTCATTCACATATAATTTGACTGCTACACCGAACCATAAGTATTTAGGATTCACTGAAACAAAAAGCAAAAATACAAGCTTAAAAATGAAAACGGATCAAAAAGAGGATTCATACTGGTCTGAGTTCAGTCACGTCCCACCCGAGGTAATCAGCAGCTCGCATCATCTGGGTGATTATACGATCCACCTCCTGATGGAGAGACAAGTTTACATTCACATTCAACCGGTTTAATCATGTGCAAAATACTGTGACCTCCGACAAATCACAAACCAAACAAGTCAATGAAAATGGTATGATAAATGTAGCTGCAGTTGAGTCTTATTTAAACCATTACTTGTTTGTTTATCGTAAAAAATAAATCTATGTGTCAGCTTTTGCAGGTCAAGAAAAAATCCCAGATAGTTTATGAATTTAGGCACACGTTATAAACAGAGAGAAGCTGGATAAGCCTCTCCGTGATTTTGATTAACTTACAGAGCTGTCCAGGAGTTGGTTGCAGTCTTTATCATAAAGTTTGAAGGTAACTAGAAACCAAACAAAGCCAGTCAGTATTTTCACTTTCTCAGACCTAATGATTCAACTGTGGTAAAATGTATATTAAATGCAGTTGCACTATGATAAACGTGTCGTAAAATGTTTAAAAGGAGGATGGAACCAACATTCAAGCTTTTCACGTGGCTGTCCTTCCTCCAGCACAGAGAAGTAACAGGAAACATCATGAAGAAAGACACCACCTGAAGGTCAAGAAACTCAGAATCAACCTTTCGACCAGACTGGAAACCTTTGATATATTACATCCTGTTTTTGATGAAAATTTACAACTTTAGCAATAAAACAATAAAAACAAGTAATCTATGGTGGTTATCTGAACAGCTGCACTTATCTCCAAAGATACACCCCGCCTACGGCTTTGTTCATGCGACGCAGCCATGCGAGATAAAATAAACCCAAACAAGCCGGTGGGCGTTCAACAAAACCTGTCCAACAGTAGACAGTCCTTGTAGCATTGTTTAATTATTTTCAGGATGTCGTATGGTGTTTTCCCAGCGACACTCTAAACTAAGCATGACTGAACATTGTTACTTGCCTGATTTATGCTGTGATGTGAAAAGAGATCATACTTTCCAACATATTTACCTCCTTCAGGCGGAGGGCTCTTGCCGGAATGATCACGCTCCACATGTTGGAAATAGTGAAAAAGACGTTGGCAGAAGTCTGCAGGGAGGTCCTCTACTTCTAGGTAGGTCTTGAGAAAGAGACAGAAACCCACTGCATCCACGCGCTGTGGATGGAAAACCACGCATTGTCACGGGACTGTGATTTAGACAATTTACTTTAATAAAACTTACAACTTACAAGTCAATGTAAACTTAAATGAAGGAACAAATTCCCAATATTAATTGGATAAAAATATATTTATACTTGGTTTGAAATTATGATTTTTAAAGAAATTCCTGGTTCTTCTATTCCAATTAACACCAGACCAAATAATTAGATTCTGAAACGTCCTAAAACAACCCTGTAAAATGATAGTAATACTTACCACATGTATCAATGATCTGTTGCATCACTCACCTCTCTAAAGCTGTGCTGGGCCAGCCGACCACCAGGTTGAAACTCCTTAATCACATCTTTCACCCTCTGACTGCTGTCTGCAAAGAGAACAGGATTTAAAAAAAAAAAGATATTCAAAAAATATTTTGGATATGGATCGGTTTCCAACACGACCAATAGACAACGTAGGTTCTACAGTACAACTGAGACCGAGAGAATCTTAGGAACTAACTCAGGTCTTTTGTCCTTTTGTCATTAGTCCCACAGATTAATTAATGAGGCTCCGGGATGCTAAAACAAGGAACAAAAGCGAGTTCATCACTAATTGTGAACGTGCTGTGTGCATCCTGGATTAAATCTGTGCGGTGCTGTTGGAGAGGAGCGGGTTTCTAATCGTTTCATCCATTATCTAACAGTGCACCCCCCTCTCCCCTCCCTTGACACTAAAAGCCTACATAACAATTTAATTTCGTGAGTATACAGATGAATATTTTTAGCCTTTTGGCTTCCTGTCAACAGGTTCATTTAATTCTCTATTAGCTTGAAGTGCAGCTCATCATTTAGAGTTTGGAGTTGTTGTTTGTTGGTCAATGTTCTTAACTGTTTGGAAGTCTCCTTGATTCATGTTTGGATGTTTTAATGGTTTTATGTGAAGCACTTTGAATTGCCTTGTTGTTGAAATGTGCTAATGTGCAAATATAATTGCCAAGTGATTCTGCCTTGACGCGGAACCGTCCTCAGAGGATCTATATGGAAATATGTGGAGTTGATAAATGGTGTCAATTATTTGACCATCGATTTTTCGTGGCGTTATTCGCTGTGAAATGCTTGACCTCCCAAAGGACAGATTCTCAAGTTCGAATGTCATTTAAGCGATCAATCCGCTATATATATATATACACCAAGGTTTCAGTATTTACCTAAACGTCGTTCTCCTGTGTTCCACATCTATGACTACAAGGGTGTTTTGATTGAATATAGTGTGTGAGATTGTCCCCCTCTTTTTCTCTCATTGTTTTTGTATTTTGATCTAACTTCATATTAATATTCAAAAACTATTGCTAAAGCTGTTAAATAAATGTACATTTCCTGTATTGAATTGCAGTGGAGTAGATGTATTGTCACAACAATAAAAGCGTAAAGTACCTGAAACAATTAGTTCTAAAATATATAAAATACCTGCATTCAAAATCTTGTAAAATTACAGATGCAGCTAAAAAAAAAAAACCTGTCTTCCTCCTCCCCAGAACAAGGACCTTGTCAACCTCTGCACCGGATCTCTTTGTGTGAAGTTCAGCATCGACACGCCTGTGTGACTAACAACCAGTTAAGGAGTTTAAAGAGAAGACGTGGCTTACATTCCATGTAGTGCTGCAGCTGGATGAAATCCACAGCAGTCAGAGAGCCTTCTGCATCCTCGGAGGAGGCCATGGCGAGCAGCTCACTGTGCAAAGAGAGACCAACGACAACACGGAGCACTGACTAACAGACGTGGCAGACACAAGGAGGTGTAGTCTTTTGTGTAGCTGGTGGGACACAATAACTGGTTTGCCCCCATTCTTTGGATTGTATGTACACTCCTCTCGGTGAAGACACCGATCTACTTCCACATATTTACAGTCGGGTCTTCAAGCAGATGAATCCCCAAATTAGAGCCAATAACGCTTAATGTAACACATTCAATGAGAAAGGGAAGTTTGTACCATTTCGATTAGAAACATGGACAGGAGTCGACAGTTTGTGACAAGATGGGACAAGATACGGACCTTCCCACGTGAGCTAAATATGCAAGCTAATAACGTAATAAAAGGCTGCAAGAAAACATGAATGGACACATAACATCTGTACAGAAATGTAACGTGTAACTGACAACCTTTTGCGTGGCGCCCATCGGACGGGATTAATCTGTGATTTGGACTTCCTGACCGAGAGACGGGCACGACTTGTTTCTACTTTTCCCCGATTTGGCAGCGCGGCGCGGGATCAGTAATGAAGACTCCTTACCTGCTCGTCTCCTCAGACCAAAACAGCGAAAAGCGTCCCCAAACGCGACCTGCTCAACGCGGAACTTTAGTTGCGATGGTCGACGGCAGCTGGTGCTCGTGGGTAAATGTCAGTTGCGGTATTAGCGGAGATAAGGGATTAGGAAATGAGTGCAGGAGGAGCTTTTAGTGGCATAATGACTGTCAGTGGCAGCGCCTCGCGCGTGCACGCAGTCGCACAAAAAGCAATAGCCACGCACACGCACGTGCACTTGTTTGATTTACTGTAAAACCGCCCGCGAGTCAAAAACATTTCTAAATACGGCGGCTTTAGGCCTCAAAATTGGCTTCGGGCTCTCTGGTCAACAGAGTGAATGAGCAGATATAGATGAACATATTATATTATGTGGAGTCTTAAACTTCCTCACAGAAGCTTTTGACAGAAAAAAAGATTCGAAACTGGGTTTTAAAAAATTATTTGATATGAAATTAGATGAACAGATCGGACACCAAATCAAACTGATTGATTAAGATACAATTCCACAAGCTCAAGATGGAGAAAGTTGGCCGCCCAAAGGTTTGAGGTGTGGCCTTAGCATGAGGAAAATAATGTCCAGAAACCAATTTAGTGAAATGTAGATTAATCACAGATGTTTTCATGTATTTGTGACAGTGTTTTACTTTTGACGTCTGTATTTCACATGTATGTCATGGACATT
Organism: Pungitius pungitius; assembly: GCF_949316345.1. Taxonomy (NCBI): domain Eukaryota; kingdom Metazoa; phylum Chordata; class Actinopteri; order Perciformes; family Gasterosteidae; genus Pungitius; species Pungitius pungitius. Next base: position 15,567,616 of record NC_084907.1, on the reverse strand, counting down.
TTTGATAAACATGTTTGACACAACTAAAGGTCCACTCAATGTTTACTTCTTCGACTCTGTAAATTGAATGGTTTAGTGATGTGATTTAGAAAATGATCTGCCACCAGTAGCCTCAATTGTATTTCCTTGTAAAAAAATAAAATAAAAAATAAAGGTAAAGGGTTATAGATACAATGGATAAAAGTATCAACATCTTCAAACTTCTGCTTTAAAGATCAAGAACTAACTTTCATGCTAAAGTGACATTTTGTCAAACAGTCCTGGAGACTTCGAGCTGAGGCAGCAGGTGGCGATAAAGAGCTCCAGAGACATTTAACAGCCGCAGTAAATAACCCGTAAAAGAAGACGCACTTCACGCAGGTGTTTACGTTTTTTCACTTCCGTAGTATCCTAAAGCGGAATAACGTCACCAATCTAACGTTGAATTTCCAAATTTTAGAAGAGCCTCTCGGTCATGTTTCTGTTTTTCAACTTAAGTATTCGAGGTGCCTGACAGATAAGTATTGTTAAGCTCGTGTTCTGTCCGCCTCGCGATTTTCCTCATCTTTTTGTCGCGACTTAAGCTAAAGCTAAAGCTAGCGGTGCTAGTAGCTGGTCAGCGGCGGTTGACAAAAATTTAACAATAACACCCGATCCGCATTAAATCCAGTGTTAATTTGTATACCGAATAAGGCAGTCATGGCCACAAGGCGTCTGACCGATGCCTTCTTGTTAATGCGGAACAATGCAATCCAAAACCGGCAGATATTGGCAGAGCAAGTGAGTACATACGACCCCCGTCTGAGTACACGTAGCAATGCTGCGGTGAGTGGTCTGCATCGTTTTGACATTTTACTGTGTGTGTGTTTGCATATAGCCAGTCACTAAGCGGTCAGCTAGATGGTTGTGTCTGCAGCTCCTTTACTCAATAGAATGTTTAGACCGGTAGTAATTCACCTCAGGGCTAAAGGTTTCATGTGACTTAGTGGTTGATGGAGGAGGATGGAAATGGGTGTGCAGGCTTATTGTATTTGTGAATGTAAACAATGGAGATGAAATTCGCTCAATTCTAATCCCCGTTTCTGGGATTAAAAGATACCCCTATCTCCATCTAATCTAGATCATTGTTCCTATTAACCTGTGATTAATTGTCCCTCTGATGTTCTTCTGTACTTATTAACATGACACAGACAAGGAAGTAAACTTGCTGTGTAAGAATTCTGCAAACTAGTGCTTGTCATTCAGAAATCCTAATAATCATTGAGTTTTCTTTATCTCAAGTGGATGTGTTATGAATATGTACTACATTAATGAAAAACAACTATGTAGCTCTTTTTATTTATTTTACAATATTTATCTTTTTTTTATAAGAACATTGCTCAATAAAAGTAAGTAAGTAAAGTAGAGCTGAGAGTTAAAGGGTTTAATGTTGATCACATCTGTCCAAATACCCAACCTCGTTGACATTGTTCCCTACAAATTGTACCCATTCAGTCAGTATTTTAAGGGATGATTCAAACCTAAATGAATTGCATTCATTCTTTTCTGCTCGGGTAAACTTTATTTTATCTGCTGTTCCTTATGTCTTGGAGTGGCTGATATTTTACAGATACAAACAAACCTACAGAGTGGAAGACGTGTTCTACCAAGTGCATTGGGTCATGTAACTCGAATGGAAATGTTACATGGACAATTATGTTGGTCTAATGTCATACTTGTCTTTCACGTGACTGTTTATTGTATGTTTTGTTTCATTGTTCCTATATTGGGGAACTTAATACATATACATAAGTTCATGTTGTGTTGATAGACATGTTGCAGCAGTCCTCTAACGTCCCAGAGAAGATGTTGGTACATTATTGGTGTTAAAATAACAAATTTGTTACTTATGTATTTTTTTCAGAGAGAGGGAAAACTGGGAAAAACGGCAACATACAGTTGTATGCAGCAGTATGCGACTCTCCTTTTCGTTTTACAGAGTTGAAATTATGCTGTACATCTATGTCCTCAGGCTGAAATATATTTGCTTTTACTGAAAGCCAATGACTCAACTAAAACTAATAAGCCCTTTTAAAATAACTGACTTTCCCGAAAGGCCTAGGAGCAATTAAAACAAGATAAAATAATCTTCATAAAAGTGTTATTAATTTCCTGCTCAATGCAAATTTGATTAAAAATGACCTTTTTGTTTAACCACCAGTCAGGGTGTCTTGAAGCACTTACATTCTCTATCTGTTATTCTTGCTGTTTTTTTCATCTAATGATATGATTCGAAGAGGTATTATTGTGCAGCTAGTTCCTGGATATATAAAATGTCTTTGCCTACTAGTTTTTCACTGTAAGTCCTCAAACTCTGCAGCCTGTATGTACCCTGCTTTATAGATATCCTCATTCCTATTCAAAATATTTATTTTGGGGGGTTGGGGATTCACAGCAGATTCTTTCCAGGGCTCACTTTCTGTTGCTTCTGTCTTTCTCTCCTTTCCTTTTTCTTCTATTGGATGGGACGAATCTGCTATCTGCCAATCACATTAGGAGCTTGATGAGGTACTATTTATTCCCTTTGCAGCTAAATTACACAAGCTGCTGAAAGAACCTCACCTTTATCATCATGTTGAATTATTACATACCATGTTCTGATCAAACAGTATGTTTGTGTTTCTTTAAAGTTGGCTGATGATCGAATGGCCCTGGTGTCAGGAATCAGTCTGGATCCTGAAGCAGCCATCGGCGTCACAAAGAAACTGCCCCCTAAATGGATAGATGGGGTTGATGAGGTGAAACAAACTCATGGGACTGGAACAGAAATATACAGATTTATCTATAAAAGGCTGACCAATACAAATAAAATATCAGTGTTTATTATACCGAATGCCCACATGTGCATCTGTTTGAGCCCAATTATTTTTTACAAAGTGACGTCCCACTAATTGACCTTGTCTTTTCAGATCCAGTATGAAATCACGCGGGTACGGCAAAAGATGAAGGATTTGGCCGTACTGCATGACAAGCATATGAATCGACCTACACTTGATGACAGTAGTGAGGAAGAGCATGCTATAGAAATCACTACTCAGGAGATAACACAGGTACAATCGTTTACCCGTGTAGTCAATAGAGATCATGTGTATATATTTTTTTTAAACTTGATCACAGTGAAGATAAACGCATCTGACAATATTTCATGTTGAAGAATTTGAAATGAAATGTCCTGTTTGTTTCTGCCTGCTCACTGGTTTGTGTTCATTGCAGATGTTTCACCGATGCCAGCGAGCTGTGACGGGCTTGCAGTCTCGTTGTGGTCACTGTACCGAACAGGAGGAGAGGCTTTTGAGAAACGTGGTCTCGTCCCTGGCGCAGAGCCTTCAAGAGCTGTCCACCAATTTCAGACACACACAGTCCGGCTACCTAAAACGTAAAGACAAAGCTGGCATGGGCCGTCCTGATTTCTCATTCTAAAGAAATGTCATACCATCTATAAAAATTGTTTTTTATTCAGGTATGAAGAATCGTGAGGAGAGATCAAAGCACTTTTTTGACTCTGGACCCTTAATGGAAGAGGATGAAGAATTAGCTGTATATGACAAGGTATTCTGACTTTTTACAAAGGCATCACAATCTCCTTTGTCACAGTCTTCCTGTATACAGCACAATACAACATGTTCTTCATGTTATAAGCACAGTACCGATTAGAGAAGAAAACATCCTACTGTAAATACAAGTTTAACAGTATTTGGACATTTTACATTTGTCACTTTATATTAATCCCAACTATAGACAGGATATGAGGATATCCATTAACACATATGTTTGCCACCAGGGTGTATGCCCAAATCTGAGTGGAGAAAATTAAATGTGGCATTACTCGTTTTCCTTTTCAATATTGCCATATAAATGGATCTGTAATTGGGTCTGCACTAGTGTATACCGACGCTGTGGCTACATGTGTGGGCTCATTTGGAGTAATTATCACGTTCTACTTTATTTTCTTTCACTGTAGGGTTTCACAGACGACCAGCTGATGCTGGTCGAGCAAAACACTCTTATGGTTGAAGAACGAGAGCGGGAGATCCGACAGATCGTGCAGTCCATCTCCGATCTGAATGAGATTTTCCGGGACTTGGCTGGAATGGTGGTGGAACAGGTATTTGAGTCGATCCTGACAAACTTACGCACAGAATTAATTGGACTTAATTAGTGATTATGGCAGTAGTCCAGGGACTGAGGTACCAAATACATTAACTTTGTAATACAGAAAGGACAACTGAATTTTTCTCCGCTAACAAAAGGACGTCTTCTCCCTCCAGGGCACCGTTCTGGACCGAATTGACTTCAATGTGGAGCAGGCTTGTGTGAAAACAGATGATGGACTGAAACAGTTACAAAAGGTAAACTCGACATGCTCATGTCTTTATACACATTTGGACTCTTGTTTGGTTGACTTTTTATTTATTTTAACAAATTTACATTTCAGATTACTTTTTAGATGTATTTTTCTGGCCTATTTTCCTTGAATACTCAACCTGTTTATTTGGAAGCTAATAATACATGTCAACATCCACATTGGAAAACACGCTACAAGTCAGGATTATGTTGTTATAATTGGTATAGCATGGGTTTTATAGTCATCAAATCTGTTTTGACTCATTTGTTTGACAATAAGACACTGAATGGTTTGTATTCATCAATTAAATTGAAAGCAGTGTTTAACTTTTCAACTTTTCTTTGCAGGCAGAACAATATCAGAAGAAAAACAGAAAGATGCTGGTCATATTGATCCTCTTTGTCATAGTTATTGTTCTAATTTTTATTCTTTTTGGAACAAAGTTTTAATCATGCATTCCTCTGGCTTTTGTTTTCTGTGTGGGTATTTGGTTGTGCATCTGTGTGGACTTTGAATTGGTGTCGGCTCTACCCAAAACAAAGCTAACTGCCTTTTCATACCAGGAAACGTCAAGAATAATTCCTTATCCCTCTGCTGGTGCCCTTTGGACAGCTTGGAGATTTTGTGGTTGACTTTGATTGAAAGAAAACATCAATCTGTCCGAGCTGTGGCTATTTTAAAATGAAAAAAATAGTCAAGACTATGATAGTTGACCCAGACTAAGTTGACATGTATTAGTCTTAAAAAAAAAAACCCTGTTTGGTGTAAAAATAGAATACCAATGTCTAAATGCTAAATCAGTGTTTTCGGCTTGAACTTCAAAGCATGAATTGTGACGTTCCTTGTGTGACAATGCATCGTTTCCGCAAAGTATCATCGCAAACGTGTGGTTCCTTTTGAGTAAGACGTGACAAGAACGAATGTTTGTGAAAGAGAATAATGCAGTACATCTCATTTCACTGCAAGTTGAGTCATTCCTCTATTACATCTACATCCTGGCTCAGTGTTTTTACATTGAAAGGACTAAAGAGAATGTTTTGTATTAGGATAGCAGCATATACGGTTCGTTAAATCATCTAGCACCAAAATTTCTTTGGTTTGAGGACCCTTTTTTCACCCCTTCCTGCACAATTTAAAATAATATTGATATTGTTTCCTGGATTGTCAGCCTAAGGAGGGGGTAGATGCCTGTGATCTTTCTCCTCACTGTAATTTCAAAATCATACCTGTGTCCCGCCTGCTGCACTTTTGATGAAGTGCTAATTCAAAAACACTTAATCGTTTGTTTTTATGGTGCTTGCTTAAAGTGCTACCTTTTTAAAACTCTTGCAGTTTGCACATATTGAGGGGGGAGGGTGGTTGTGTTACTACTGTCATCTAAGAGATGAAAACAATTATTTTAAAATATTTATTTTTCAATAGCTTCAAATAATCAGGAGGTTGAGGAGTTCAGCTTCTGGGAGAATTCCTGTATATTGAATCAAGTGCATCTGTAGTCTAAACCCAACGTTATTGTCCACTCTAAGAAAACTAACTAATCCAAAACGAGCAGACGTTTGAAGACAAAATCATTTTTATTTTTGATTGTCTTGGAATTTCTTTACATGTGTTTTATAAAGACTGACGAGCAGACATTAAGAGCTTTATCTAACAAAACCGTACCGACTACACTTTATAGGCCTGTTAAATCATCTTCGTCATTGATGTAAAGTTATGTGTGTCAATTATTTATGTCTTACTGCTACTGTTTTTTGTTTTTAAAAACAAAATGAGATAGCAACTTTGGTTTCTTTTTTTAAATAAACCTGGAACATGAGGGGTTTTGTGTTTTTAATTGTATTGATGCACACATACATTTTAAAGGAAATTGTTTCAGTTGTATCAAACATTTTTCCAAAAAAAATTTCAGCCAGTGATGCAGAAGGTTTGATGGTTTCTGCATTTCATATCTAACTATCTGCTGCTCAACTCTTTTATAACATATTACAAATTAAACACTTTGGACTTGGAACATCCACTTGGCCTAATGTGAATCACATTTTTCATTTTGTTAAACACCAAACAATGAGACAAGTAAAGAATTGAATGAAAATTCTTTCGTTGGTAATAAGTCAAGCTTAATGAGTGTTTACATCTCGTATTCCTGATTCTATTTCAGTGTAAACAGCAATCTTTTTATATTTTTAGTCATTTAAATTGCTTGGAACTCAGCAACAAGCAGAGTGCTTGTTTTTCATTTCAAATTAAAAGCCTCAAGTAACACTGGGTAAGAACTAAATGCCTAATTTGAGAAAGAGAAATAAAACATTGTGATAAATGTATGTACGGGAGTATACATTGCAGCCTCCTCTTTAATTACACAGTGCAGACTAATAAAAACGGGATTCAAATATGCTGTCAACACTACATTTCACCAGCTACTCCTCTCCAGTGACACGTGGCTAAATATAGAACTTTCTTACGTTCTTACAACCGGCTGCCGCGCGCCTCAACGAAGCGGTCTTTAGTGAACCAGTGTCCTTCCCCGACCATGATTTGTGCAGGAGACGACGACGAAGACCCTTTCCCAGTAGAAGATTGTTTGTTTGCGGAAACATTTTCACAAGACACCGCGTTCACTTTATTCGGCCAGGAGCTGAGGATCCAACAGGTGTTCGGCGGCAACCTCGGCGTGGCCGCCGCGGTGTGGGAAGCTGTAAGAACCCACTTGGTTTAAGAAAAATACACCCGCAAAAACACAGGCGACCTTTGTCTAACCGTGCGGGGGGTGTGTGTGTGTGTGTCATTGTGCCCATGCAGGCGTTACACCTGTGCAGTTACCTGGAGGAGCGGTCGGTGGAGGTGAGAGGACGGCGCGTCATAGAGCTGGGGGCGGGCACCGGTGTGGTCGGTATCTTGGCTGCACGCCTCGGTATGTTGTGTTTGCACTGTGAAGGAATACGACACGAGGTCGAGACCCTCCTGTGGATGGGCCGGTACCTTGTAGCGTGTGGTCGTTGTTGTTCGCGTGTCGGGCTCTTTCCCAGCCCGTAGAGTGCGTTCTTATAAATCTGTTAAATGTTAGCTGGTTTTCAAACACACTTCCGGTCTACAGATGTGCAACTTTGCAGCTGCTTCCACCAGAGGCACTGCAGCAAAAACATACCACTGTCACCCAGCGTTGTGTTGAGTATTAAATATAATCCTGCATGCTCACGCTAGACTGCAATTACACTTGAACAATAATTGAATAATAATAATGAGTGGAGGCCGTGTATGACCCAGAGCACACGAACATGTTGATAAAAAGGCTGCACGCACTCTCAGGGTCACGTCCATACATGGGACTGGGCCATGGCTCACACGCAAAACATCCTAAATATGCAGTGAACCTGTTGGACTGCACGCACTCTCAAATGTAGATAAAACAGAAAATTGAGAATAACATGTCTCACACACAAAACATCCTAACTATACACTGAACTCATGAACAGCGGGAGGCGTGATGATCCGACAGCCTGAAGGGATGGACGTCCCTGTGCTCCAATGGGGCTCTCCGAAGGTCATAAAAAAGGAGACGCCTCCATCACAGTGAACCAATCAAAAAACCTCTTAAAGACTATATAATCCGAGCGCACTTTGTATTAAGCGCCCTTTCATTGCTGTTGCTAGATAGCTTTGAAACAGGGTGCACGTGTGACTGCAGGACTGAATACTCCTGTCACAAATAAACATTTTCATATTGCTTTGATTAAAGTCTCAAGTCTGTTCCTTGCTTTGCTCCCGCGACAATTGTCAAAAAATCCTGATATACATGTTTGAGCCACCTTAATTTTACAAATTATTGTTTTTAAAAAAAACAATAAAGTTGAATCTCTAGTTGAGTTTCATCAGCAACGCATTGGAATCAGGTGTTCTTATCTTTTCAGGTGCAGTCGTGACGCTCACAGATCTTCCTTTGACTCTCCCGCAACTTGAGGCCAACGTCTCTGCTAACACGCCATCCAGTGGTTGGCCTGCCACCCTTCCCACCGTCCTCCCTCTGTCCTGGGGTCAGGACCACATGAACTTCCCTTCTGACTGGGATCTGGTGCTCTGTGCAGATATAATTTACCTCCCGGAGACTTACCCGCTGCTGGTGAGGACACTGGCTCATCTGTGCAAGAACACGGCCGTGGTATATCTATCGTCCAAAATGAGGAAAGAGCACGAGACGCCACGTTTCTTTGAAGAATGTTTGCCGAGCAGATTTAATGTGGAGCTTGTACATCTTGATGGCAGTCAAAATATTAATATCTACAGGGCATCTCTGAGGAAAGACCTGTCACAGGACTTGGATTAGTTACAGCACCAATTATGGCTCTTTGGGCCACCTTTTTTAAAGAAATGTATTAATCAAATAAAACAACTCAACAACTTAAATAAAGATGGTTAAAAAAAACTATTCAGGAACAGTTATCTTAGAGAGGAAAGGAAGCATGATACCATAGAAAATATGATTGGTATTTAGTATTTCAACCCTAAATAAAACATTTAGAGAAATGATTCTAATCCTAAATAATATGAATGCTTAAGTAGATAATCCAATATCCTGTTGATGTTTTCTACTGGCATGGCTTCGAGGTAGATTTTGGTTATGTTTTACTTCATTTAAATATAAAATATGTATAGTTTAGTTGGAATAAAGAAATGCAAATGGTGTATAGTTTGTTGCTGATGCTCATCTTCCCTTCTTCTCCAGTCCACTTGTCTCTGAGTCAGAACCAGGACACCATGTGCAATATGGCGACTGAAACAATGAACGCTATAAAATGTAGAGATTACATGAATAGAAATTGCTAAATTCATTTCCAGCTTGGGTTTTTACATTTTGTGGCTTCTCTGTCTTTAGTTGAGGTAAATATTTGGTTTTAGTGCTAACATCTGGACTTTGGACGGACTGGGACTTTAGACAGAAGTCAATAAACACGCCTCACTTTCCAGAGGCCTGGTTGGTTGTTGGTGGAGTCACCCTGGCTATATAGGAGGGAGAAGACTGGATTCTATTTCATTGCTCTCTGGCTTCCTGGTATTCAGAGCGTGAATTTAGGTACGTCTGAGCTTTGTTTGAGTCTCAAGGTTCTAGTTGAAAACATGGGCTCTCAAATCTCCTGTGATGACAACTGTGTTCTCAATATTTATGAAAGTGCCTTACAGCAAACATGTGTCATCCCAGATGTAGGCCTAGATCTGTCTCTGCTGAAGTATTCTGGTTTGAACTCCAACGCTGAGCTGCAGGCCTACTCCAATGATCTGGTAAAACAGGTTCCAGACTTCGTTGAGAAGTTGGGATCTCAGTTGGCTGGGTTCACTCAAATCGGAAATGCTGTTGGACTCGGAGCATTGATTATTTCCATAATAATCAATTTAGCTGGGAGCCACTCTGCAACTGATGATTCATACAGCAAGTTCCTGCAAGCATTTGGTGAAGAGAAGGCCTCAGCAGTCCGGGACACAGTGTCGGAGTATGTGAAGCGCCATCGGATGTACCTGAATGATAACCGAAACCTACAGGATCAACTACAGAGGCTGGAGACACAGCTAAGCAACCATCTCACCATCCTGAGAAACTCCCTGCTGCTTGACGGACAGATGAGGAGCCGTGGGTTCAAGATCTGGCAAAATGGAGCCTCCTTCCACGTCCAGATGTTGATCCATGAGGCTCGACTGAATAAGATAACTGGCATCAGTTCAAAGGACTTTGTTCATATCACCCAAGCTGCCCTCACTACGTATCTACACGACCTGGATCAGCTGATGGAGAAATACAGGGAACGCATTGACAGCCATATTCAAATAACTAGCGATGTTGGTACATACTTTACTGGTGTAGCCGAAGGTCCAACTTATGTCAGAAATAATATCATGAACTGTCAAGTATATGTAGCTGAGGAAGACAAATGCTGCCGTTACAATTCGTTTAACCTTAAATATATGAATCATCTTTTCTCAAAATATCAACCACTGACAGAATTAAAGAGTCAGTTTTCAAACATCAAGAACAATCTAAACAATCACATCAACCAAAATGATTCATTCACTCTGCCATTGGCCCGTAAGTAAGTTTGTGACTTTGGTGATATTGTGAGGTTTTTAAGTCTTACAATTAACAGAAGAGCATGTTGTCAGTGGCTGAATTTGTAGTGTTTTATATCTAAAATCACATGTGATATTATTAACACACAATAAACGCAGAAAGAAACTTGATTCAATGTTTTCTTTCATCTGTCAAACCAACATAAATGTGTCATATTATTCAGCATAATTTCTCTATTTTCAAGTATTAGTGTAGTTTCAGCCCTTTGTGGACGTGGTTCTAATCGTTTACAGAAAAATGTTCAATGTTTTCCTTGAATTAAGTAGTCCAATTTTTTCAATTTACATTCATGTAAAACACGTGTTGAAAATAAATAAAGCTATTCCAGTAACTGAAGGGTCAGTCACTAAACCTGCACACTTGTTGAAGGGGAAGGAGAACACACACGTTCTTCAGTGAACTCCATCATCAGCGTGCTGCCATCCTGTGGTTCAGATATTCACTCACACCTCCAACACCCTCAAGCTGAGGGGTACTTTCACATTTGGAGTTATATGGAGACAAATCCAAGTCAAAAGTTTTGTTCATTTGAAAAACAAAACCTGAATGTTAAAGTTTTGTTGTTGAACATTCTGAATACAACATTGTATTCAAAATGAAGTGGACGAAATATATTTTTGGGTTCAATATAGTTTTGACTCAGCTCTATATGTTTTTTTTAATACATATCTTTTTCAATCTTCACTTGAAATATTCATATACATTTGATATAGGTCTGCTCACAATAACCTGAGTGGAGATTTCAGGTTCTGCTTTTTATTTCTTCATTTTTACTGTGCTGTCATTTATGCACAATATATCAAATCTGATCAAATCACACTCACAGTCCTGATGAAGCAGATTCATTTTGTTTGATTAATGTTAATTTGTTGTTGCTCATGTTCATATTCCCTAAACATAAGGTGCTCATAAGGAGTCCCTGAAACTTTCATCTACAAGCATCAAAACTAAGAACAATGCAACAACTGATCTGAAGTAATAATGGATACTGTCATATGGATTAATACTCATTTCCGTCTTCAGCTTCAGTTCAGCTCAGGCTGGACACACCCATTGGAAAGCTACATGGGTCAAGTCTATCAAGAATATCGTTCTAGTCACAATAATCCAGTTCTAAAGATTCTTGGAATAAAAAAATGCAAATGATGTGGTCTGATGTGGTCAGGTTAATGGTATGTTCTTATTGAGGTATAGAAAACGCAAAACAAAGACTCATCTCATCCCAAACTATTCTGTCAACATCAACAGACTGTACGGACTTCATCCCCTCCCTCCTGCTCTCTGCTGATGCACAGACTTTCCGTTCAGAGAAGGAAAGCCTGTTTGTTACGCTGAAGAGTTCCAAAGAAAGGCCGACAACCGGCCGGCGGCCCGCTGCCTCCGCTACAATTCAGCCGACAAAACAACAGATCCTATCTCCACGCAGAGCACCTCCCACACGTGTGTCACGCAGAGTGCGGATCACTCAATTTCTCATCATTCCTGAATATTTGGACAAAAAAATGAAGAATATGCACTGAAGAAATGGTGATGTTGACCCATCAATTCGAAAATATTTTTCTAAACTAAACGGTTTGATATATACAAACACACCCATATATACACACTCACATGTACACACGCACACGTGTGGGGAAACAAATCTAACTCCTTTATATTATTTTTATGACTTTAAAGAGGAATAATGTATAGCTAAAGAGGGTTCTTTTAAAACCTGATTAAAAATTCCTCAGTGGTATTTGGACATGTTGACTGAGTGAAAGGAGGATGGGCTCCAGTGACAGGGGAGTGTGTGTGTGTGTGTGTGTGTGTGTGTGTGGGAGGAGGACTGAAAAAACGACGGCCCTTTTAAAACAACTCATCCTGTTGTGACTTCATTAGACCTCACATCACCTCATGAGTAGCAAGGACAACAATCTGAAAACAGTGATTGAAGTGTTGCACATGAGGACCAATATCTCCATTACCTAAATTTCAGGTGAGACATTTTATATTTTTTGCTTTTTATTTGTAGTATTGTTTGTTATAGTAAATTCTAAAATATAATTTTGAGTCTATGTGTTATTCATGTTAAGAGCAGACTGATAAAATATGTGATCCTTTTTAATCCAAAAGGAGATGGAGTTCTGGCCCGAGGATCAGGGGCATTCGCCGCTAAACTCCAAATTTGGTACTGTTCCTGGAAGAAATTGTACACATAAGTGAGTTTGGCTATTATTGACGTTTCAATCACTGTAGTCAGTTGAAAGAGTTTGACGCTGTTTTGAAGCTTGCTTGAGAAACTACACCATTTTTACAACACAACATTCTCACTTATTGGACCATAAAATTATGCTAAAAGCTACTCGTCATGATTAGATTTCCCAAAACAAATATCACGAAATTAGATGTGATGCCAAAGACGGCTTTAACATATTTTTCCATTTCACCCACAGCTTCCATGACAGACATCAAGTACACCACCATCCACTGTACTATGCTGAGCAACAAGATCGAGGCAGGGAGTCCAGATACTGGAGTGTGCCGGGATCGAGAGCAGGAGGGGCTCCACTAGAGTACACTAACTGGACAGAACAACAAGAACCGACCGCCCCCTCTCCCTCTCGCTTCCCTTTCATTCTAGACCGCCACGCTCAGCAGCAGGACCCGGGAGAGCGAGAGCGGGCAGCAGCTCAGCGAGCAGCGAGGGAGTACGAGAGCGAATTACTACGGGAAGGGTGGCAGAGGAGGTTGGAGCCATGTGGCCCTCTTCGCTACAACAGGGACGTTTCTGCTAAGAGGAGCGACAGCAGCTATCGAGAGCTGGAGGCCTGGGCGGCTCGATACAGCCATTCACTTCCACGGAGGAGACGAATAGAGGCGGAGCTAAGGGGCGCCGCCCGGGGGCTGCTGGAGAGCAGCAGGAGTGGGACAGATCCTCCAGTGGAAGCGTTGCAACCCGTCAGACAATCTCCGAACATCAGAGAATTGGGACTGTGGTGCGAGAGAGGGTCCAGACAGCAAGCTCCCAGCTATCATCCATCACAAACTTCTGCCTCCGACCCAAGCCATGTCCTGGACATGAAAGAAAAGGCTCACTACCAGCGGAGGATGTTCAGCCAACCTCCAGGCTACATTGCACCCCCTCCCTACGACAGCCCGCACAAAGGCTCACCTGTGTTGCAACACTGTGACAGCAGCTGGGAGCAGAAAGGTAAGAGACAAAGCAACTGGTCACAGGCCACACTGAGAAAGCAGGACGCACCTGTAGATACGTGCGACCACAGAAAAGAACAGAAAGGGGAGTTTGCAAAACCAGACGCGAATCAAGAAGGCTTCCTGGAGCTCGAAGGACTAAAGCGAAGACAAGGAGAAAACAATGCTTCACATGCAAGTAGTCCTTTAAATATGCAGGGAAACTACCTGCAGCGGTATGTGCAACAGCCACAAGTACTACAAACAGTGGAGAATAAGAAGATAAATGAGAATCTGTCTTCAAAAGTCATTGAAGGAAGAGAGTTCAGACTTAAGAAAAAGACGGGTGGGATGACCATATTCTGCTTGGTGTCTCGAATAGTGAGCGCCCCAGAAACCTCATCTGTGCCGCTCCGGAATTTACAAACAAACACAACATTAGGAGGTATTCCAACAAGACCAACGGGCATTAATCAAACACACAAAGTCGCAGATGAGGTAGACTTCAGAACGCCGCCAGATACTTGTGATGGGAGGAATGTCGAAGCCAAACAGAAGGAGACAACAACTCTCATCGAAAGCGAGTCGCTGGAGGTTCATCTATCAGAAAAAGGAGAGACCGATATTGTTTCTTCAGAAAAAGCAAATATAAGGGACGCTGATTCTACATTCGGAAGAATGGTTGCTCAGTCTCTCAAATATCCTCTGTGGAGGGAGCCGAGTATTACAAGCAGAGCTGAAGCTGAGAGTTCACCCACACCTTTGAAAGCAAACAGCGAGGAAGGAAATTCCGGTGGTCTGCGAGACCAAGAAAGAACAGTTCATCCAATTGATGTGGAAGTAAGAAGACTGGACATCAAGACGGACGTGGAGTCTGAGGACAGTAAGGGTCTCCTGGTTATAGACACAACTTGCGTTGTCGTTAAAATGGAGCGGATTCCATCACCCAAGAAACAGCACGTTCACTCTTTACACACCGAACGCAGTCAACCTGATACTCAAACGATCGTCTCCCCTCAATGTGTCCAACCAAACGGCCAGCTGAATCAGGAAGAGACAACGGACCACCACCGCATTAAAGACTCGGGTCTTATTGAGAAAAAGGCCCCTGACGGACAAAGGAAAATCCCTTCCTGCTGGGTGTCCTCATCTTCAGGTGATGGAAAGGAAACGCTGAAGGAGCGAGCCGAGAGGATCCTAGGGATCCCTCTGCAGGACGCCATCGCAGATCAGCAACCTGAAGACGCAATGTCCCTTCTGGACTCTTGTGTCGAGAACAAGGACGTTGAACCATCTCCGATTGAAGATAATGACATCAAGAATGCAGTTGAACAAATCCAAGAGGCCACAAGAGAAGAAGAGCAGTCACAGAATCAGACAGAGGTTGACCAAACTGAGGATGATAATAATAATAATAATAAGTGTTTGCAAGAAAATGATGACGCCAAAGAACAGGCTTCCAATGAAGGTGCCGGCGATTTTGCAGGACTTCATGTTCAAGTTTCTAATATCTGTGAAGAGAAAGACACTGTCTCTCAACTTAAAACAGGCATCAAAACGTCACCTGAAAATGAAATGAATAATGATGATCTGCTCAAAGCCGGCAGTGAAGAAGGGACCAGCGAGAGGGAGGAAAACGATGCATGTTCACATCCCTCTCAGTGTCTCGGTCCACCAAAAGACCTCTCTGATTCTTCCTCATTTTCACCTTCTTCACAATGTGAAGCATTAAGCCCGTCCCTTAGTCCCACAGCATCATTACCTGACCCTACACCTCTCATGCACATATTAGAATCAAACAAAGAAAGGGGTCCTGACCCTGAGCTGACTGCCCTCATTTCTGAACAAAACTTGACTCTTCACCATGAAACCTCATCTCTGCCTCACACCTCATTCCTGCTTGGGGCCGGATCTACACACTGCTCTCCCCACACCAACCATTCCCCACGGCCTTCTGTTCTTGATTTAGTTGTTGTTGAGGCCCAGAAGGAAGAGTGTGAAACATTGCATGTGATAAGCAACGAGAGTGGAGCCCTCGAGGATTTTGTTAAAGACATGACGGAGGAGCTGGTGCCACAGCAACAACACGAGAGTGGCCAAGCAGACGATTCCAATTTTGGGAAAGCGAGCAATGTCACAAATGACCAACAAACAGAAGAAACTGATGAGGACCCCACAGACTCTACCGAGGAAACGACTCTCGACGTGTCCATAGAAGATCCCATAGAGGTGCACGTTTTGCAGCAACAACTTGTGCAATGTGCTCATGCAGATGATGTTGCTTTGGTAAAAGAAAATTATACGAGTGAAGAGCAGCTCCCAAAAGACAAAGACAGTACTGGTCTTTTGGAACAGACAATGTCCAGAGAAAAAGTCAATACTTTTATACTTCTGGAAAAATGTAATAATGAAGAAGAGACTTTCATCGCTGAGGAGCAATCAAAAAAAGCAGCTGATAAGGAACAGGAACTATCCACAGAACATGCAACAGACCTTCAAAGTCAAACAGACGTTGACATTTTGCAGGACATTGAACCAGAGACTGAAGCCTCTAACTCTTCTTCTCCCTCACCGCCAGACTCAGACCGGCAGGTGTTTCATTCACCTTTTCATGTGCTCTCACCCTCTGACCTTCCTTCTCCACCACACACATTCAACAAGTCAGATGCAGAGTTTGTTTCACTTTTGCACTCAACCTGTCCTTCTGCCCTAAATCCATATGCTGATCCAGCTGTTATCATCCAGGAAACGGACCCTCCTTTCCCTCATCTGGACTCCTGTGAGGAATCCCTTCCGTTCTCACCTTCCTCCCACACTGTTCCCCCGCCAATCCAGCCTTCTAGCTCTTCAACGCCTCCTTATCAAGAGCGAGAGGAAGGTGGAGATGCTGAGCCTGACTTACCCTCCAAAGAAGAGCCCCAGTATCCCATGGCCCTGTGGGATGCGGTAAGTCGCATTAGGAAACACACCGCGCCAGACTCTGAGAATGAAGAGGAGGAGGTGGGCGAGCTGTCGGATCCAGAGAGCGTAGGGGAGGACTTGCGCTGCCCGGGAGTGGCTGTAGGTGTGGATTCTGAGAGCATAGTCCTTGATGGAGAAGGACGATGGGAAGTTTCGACAGAAGAAAGCGTTGAGGGGGATGCAGAGCTGGAGCGGATCCAGGACGATCCGTGTCACCAAGAGCCGAGCGGACACGCCGAAGATGACACGCTGTCCTGCAGCAGCACCAGCAGCCACAGCTCTGAGGACACCGTTATTGTTGCAGAGGAGGACGAGGACGAGGACGAGGACACGCCCCGCGACGCCCGGACAGAAACCACGACTTGGGATGACGTGGAGCTCCTGTCGGCTGAAGGAGAGCGACGCTGCTCTGCTGAAGTAAAAGGTGAGACTGCAGCGACGGAGGGGGGAGATGGAGACGACGGCGTCACAGACGTCTCCGTTCAGAGCGAGAACCGCCAGGTGGAGGTGACGAGTACGACAACCGAGGCAGCGAAAATGATGGAGAGAGAGAGAGAAGAAAACGAGCAGGTGGTTTTCATGCCCTCAGCGGTCTCAGGTGAAGGGATTATTAAAACTGAAACAACTGATTAAACATAGTATTATTTAATTTAACATTTAACATTACGCACTATTTATATTGGTATTTATAATGTATGTTTTAGTTTCAGTGTTATCAACACTGTTCCTAGAGTTTTTAAGGTCAATACAAGGGTGTGATATTGTGAAAGAGCATATACTAAAAGATTTTTTGAAGTGATTTAATAGTGTAGTGTGATATTTCTGGAGGAAATCAATCCATTCTTGTGCATTATATTATTAAAAAATAAAAATAAACTATATCTAGTACATTAAAAAAGTGCTGCAGAAGGTTAATCTGCTCCTGCGTGGATTCTTTTGTTATCTGCTCCTTCCAAGGTCAAGATTAAACTTTCCATCTCAATCGCAACAAAGAAAACTTAGAAATATACAATTTCATGACAAGTAGACAGACTCCATCTGTTGAAGATTGTGTTTTACAACTTAAACGTTATGAAAAGTATTCTCCTAAATAGTATTTAAATTCTTAAGTTTCAGTATTTTAGTTTCTGTATGTCAGCCCATTATACAAATATTATAATATTAATGATCTGCTATTGAACGTTCTCCAACTAAAATTGCCAAAAATACATCTCAAAACACTACTTACAACGGTGTTTGAAAACATTTGTAAATCATTCATCTTAATTAAAGTCAAAGAACAAAAAAGCCCTTTGAAATATGTGTGCATGTTACACAACTGTTATAAAAGCTGTTGAATGAAAAAAAAAAATGTTTTCACAGAATATGAAGAGGATTGACTCAGTCGCTTGTCAGCTTGGTCTGACTATAAATATATTAGGATTTTTTTTTAAATTCAGAATGCACTAAGTATGAAATATTTTAGTTACTATGTATTATGATTTTTTTTAAATTCAGAATGCACTAAGTATGAAATATTTTAGTTACTATAAATATATTATGATGTTTTTTAAATAGAAAAGTAAACTTTGGTCAAAAAATATATTTCCATTAATGAAAGACATAGACAAATTCTCCTGTCCGAGGGCATTATACTTCTCAACACATAAAATAATTAATTATACCAAAAATACTTTTATTCTACTTCAACAGTACAGCATGAGGACTTTCTAACTGATTGTAATTATTTCATTCAGACTCAACAGATTGTGGACTACAGCACACTCAAGTGGTGTTACACTTCACTTCAGTTTTAGCAAGAAGTAAACTTCTCAAATGTAAAGAAAATACCATCATTCAGTGGGATTCCAGATGTAGTATTTAAAGAACACAAGAGGTATTATTTGCCTTCTCCTACAGCTACAAACTATTTAGTACCAAGATATAAATATATTTTCTGCCCTGATAGACCTTTTCAGAAACAATTACTGTCCTCTGTAAACCAAACATTTACAATTCAAAATGACAAAAATGGAAGCCCTTGGTGAGGCTGTAAAGGAAGA
Organism: Pungitius pungitius; assembly: GCF_949316345.1. Classification (NCBI taxonomy): domain Eukaryota; kingdom Metazoa; phylum Chordata; class Actinopteri; order Perciformes; family Gasterosteidae; genus Pungitius; species Pungitius pungitius. Next base: position 15,548,961 of record NC_084907.1, on the reverse strand, counting down.
TGCTTCATACTTTAGAAGAAGTGGTGATTGGAGTTTAACCAAACATTAGAATTGCTTTTCTTTCCTCATATTTTTCTTAGCTTTTTTCAACTTTTGACGGATTCTGAAATGGCAAAAAAACGTTTTACATCGACAGCAGACAATACCACGGGGCTAATGTATTATAATAGTATAACAATGAAAGAGGATCAATGTTCAAACACTTAAAGGCACACTTCAACTCTTGGATACCAGGGAAACTAATTCCACTCAAATCATCTTCATTTCTGATGTTAATTAATGGGTTTTTAACTTAAGTTTAACTTAATATATTATTCATTCAAAGCAAGTTATTCCTTTGATTAAAAAAAAAATGGTATCAAAGAGTTGATCAATGTAAATGAATATGTCTGAATGACCACTTCACCAAATCTTGTGTAATTATTTCTTAAATTAGAACATTTACTAAACATACACAATAAATCCTGTAAGAAATTCTGCATGCAAAGCAAGAAAAGCGTTTCTCTAAACACAGAATATTGAAATGTATGGTAACTAACAATATATAAACAAGTGACAAGATAGTCCAAAGATATTTAGCTAAAAGTGTCAAACTGGTCCTTAACCTGCCGCAAATCACAGGACCAAGACTTGTATCTTCAGCTGGATCTTCTATTATCTTATATCGTAATTTGTATACATCTTGTCATACTGCCCTGGCATGAACAAGTGATAAATAGACAACAGTAAAACAGTACAGCACCAGACGTCTCCATTTCAGCTGAGCAAATGACAGCAGCCATGACATCAAAGTTCATCGTGGGAAGATTTCAGAGTGTGGTCACAGAGGTCTGCAGAGCACAAAGAGCGTGTGAAAAAGGAATTAAAATACAGTTGCAGGAAGGGAACAACATCACAAAAATGTGCAATTAGCGTGCTTGACCTAAAAGTAAATTGGGCATGTTGAAAATAAAACATACCCGTCCTCTTGCTGCACAGATTGTCTTTGATATTTTCGTTCTCATGAGCGAAGAATTCAATGACTTCATCTTCATACTGCTCAACAATGGTTTCACACTGCAGAAATAACGATTTTTGGAAAAGATTTGAGTTGTGGGCTGCATAAATCAATATATATATATATATATATTGTAATCATAGCAATGCAAACATCTGATGATGCTTTTAAGAAATCATTTGGTGACATTATGGTAATTATACTCACCGCAAATTTTAAACTGCCTGTAACTCTAGAATCCAGCGTCGCCTCTGAGAGGTCCATGGGCTCACCACTCCGAGACTTTATCCTAATGTAGGACTTCCTGTTTGTGGAGGAATCTGTGCGCTCGCCGTAGTCCCCCATCCGCTCACACACAGACTCCATCAGCTCCAGAAGATTTCCCTCTGAGCGAGCCAGAGGTACCTGGTGCCATCAGGGGTCTCAGTTAGTTAGGGTGACTGCTTTCTTACCAGACGTGGGAGCAATTAGCAAAACGAGAACACTTTATTTTGCGGTCCAGTTGTGCAGCGAATCGAACAGTCCGGTGACAATGCTAATGCCCATGTCTGATTTATTTCTTTGTGCACCATAATAACCCCCCTTTGGCAGGTTTCATTATATAAAGCTAAAGAAACTCAAAAAGTAGTGAGGTGTGATAATGCCCACATTGTGGTAATTTGACTTTAAATCATTACATAACAGGGCAGCTACTTTAGATGATCGATTAAATTGATCAATTTTCTATTTGGTCTCAAACACTGAAGGAACATTGGTAAATACCCATCATCATCTGTCTTGAGGTGCGATAAATAGGCCAAAACACAAATACATTCAGTTTGTTACCATAAAAGTTAACGGCATCTGAGAAGCTGGAAAAAGGTCCTTATTCCTTTATTTTTAAACTAACCCATCACTTTAGATTACTAACCCATAGCATTATATTTTATTTTATTCCTTGCACTATGTTGTCTTGTCCAATGTCTAAATGTCTGCACCAACCTCCATGTCAAATTCTTTGCATGTCTGACATATTATGGCGGTAAATGTTTCCTGATTCCTGCACTAGTAATATCAAAGTAGTGGATTCCGACGTGGCTCACCTCTCTGATGGACTGGCTGCCGTCCGGGTTGATCCTGAAGGATCCCGTCTGGATCATTTTCTTTGGGTCTATTTGGGAGATGTCCCATTCCATCTCATCTACCAGAGCCCTGCAGGCTGCACGCAGTGGAGGCCGGGGACGCATTAGCACTTATCGGAGTTTGGATATGTGAGTCCTGGGCAGAGAGGCAAGCTTACAGACACATACCTCCACATTTGATGTCCTGTCCTTGCCTGGCTGCCTGGCTGAAGCTCAGCAGGAGACACACCAGCACACACGCTTCCCTCATCTTGCAGCTCTGATTTCCCCTACAGCACAGACCTACAACTCAACCGGTAAAAGCAACAAACGAGTGACCATGCGGGACGTTAATCGGTACTCAGTCAAAGAGTATGTAACGTTAGACTAGCGTGAACCACAGAGAGATTCGCACAAACAAAACAAAGCAACATCTCGTCACCTTTAACCACCCAGCTTACACGTTTCTGGCAGTGTCTTCCGAGGCCACCTTTACGTCTACACACGCTGATCCATCGCGTCGAGTGGAATGTGGTGACGTCGGCACGGAGCTGCTGGACCGGATGGAGGTCGCGCGCTCCAGACAGCGCCCTCACGTGTCCCGGAAGATTTCAACGGGCTCCGCGCTGAGGTTACCATGGCAACCGCTCAGCACGGCGAGAGCTCAGATTCATGCCGAAACATGCGATCTCAAATATAACGTATAATATATGAAGACTGACATGGCTGCAGGATCATTGATGCCATAGTAAGTGTCGTTGGTTTTGAGTTAAAACTTGTAATGAACTAGAAACAATTGACCAAATTAGTTTTGAAAGTCCCTCCCCATAAAGTATTGTACTGCGTACTGCGTCGTGTGTATTATGTGCTAAGGGACCAACATGTGTGATGTGAAGCGTTTGTTTTTTTGCTTTTAAATAGCATATTAGTTGGCAAGATGGATAACTAGATGCAGTTGTCTAGCATTAAAAACCACTACTAAGCAATGGCAACACATTTAAACAGACCTGGTTGTAGTCCAAAGCATTAGAACATGTGCATTAGAAGTGCCAAATACATACGTTAGGATAGTAAGTCACTAAAAGAATTAAGAGATTAGGAAACAATAAAGATTTCTAAAAGTAGTTTTACTTTTTATATCCAACAAGAAAAAAAAAGAGACAAACATTACATATATGACACATTCTATAAACGACAGATCTGGTGGCAAGAGAAATGATCAGATAACGACCCTTCTAAGAGGGGCTCAGATAATACTGTTCTTCTGAGTTCAATACAAAACCTTCAACTAATTTACAGCACAGTGCTTTCCTTTCTGGAAATGGAAACAGAAGGTCTCTGGAAATCCCAGGTTCCCATATTCAGACACAAACCTGCCAGACTTCCAAATGCACCGTGCAGCGAGACATGTTCACTGAATGTTGAGTCCTTTCAACACAATTCCATCACTGCTAAGCATTGGTCTGCTGCTGTTCTCATCAAAATTCCTCCAAATATTGTAAAAAGGTATATATTCAGCTTTAATGCATTCAATAAGACATTGGACCATTGATTTTGTAATTAAGTGCTTTTTTTTTTACACACAAAAAAGTGAATTTCTTTGAAGTTGTTTTTGCAAGACTAAAATGACCATACATATACATATAGAAAAAAATATCCTACAGAATAGGTGGTGGCAATGCAGAATCAAATGGCAAAAAAAAACTAATTTGAAAAAATATCAAACAAAAAGATATTGTCAGCCTCTTTACCTCAACAAAGGTCTGAGACATTTTACTTGTGTACACACGTAAAATAAAAGTAAAATGTGAGATTTTTGGGTTGTTTATCGTTTTTGACTGGTGTGCTAGAGATTCAAAAAATGAGGCACAATGGTGAAAAAAAACAAAGAAATTCAGTGTTTGGTCCAGGAAACAGTTTGGTTCATTTATCAGCACAAAGCTGCCTTATTTTTATGTTGGATTATACCGTTATTACAAATCCTTTTCTGTCTATTGTCTTTCTTAAACTACTTGTAATTATTAATGGTCTACTTTTATGTAAAATACAACTTTTTTTAAAGATAAGTCTGTAAAGTACTCAAGAAGACACACAAGAGTCCGGCCTTCACATTCATAGACATTTTACATCAGCCCTCTACTGGTGAGCTAACGCTTGTCTCCCATATTTGGAACAGTGTTGTTCATCTTTTGTAAAATCATAAAAACTATAATGTAACACCTGGTACACAGCAGTTGAGTAACAAAAAGCATCTTTTCGGAAACAAGGAGCCCTGAGATACAATTAACATGACCAATGCTGCTACTCATTATGCAACACATCTCTTTTCATATTTAGCATTTACTGTACCTCACATATTTGCGCCACAGTTTGAACTTATGCCTCAATGTTAATTTCATACAATAAATGTTATGCACATCTGCGCACATCCCATTTGTCTTTAAAAAAAAGTTGTTGAAAAATGTCCCCCAAGAGCCAAAGTTAAAGAAAATACAAACATTTTAAACCAAACATTTCCAAAAAAATTTATGACCAAAATAAATAAATATCAAATAAACTGGCCTAGACTTAACGGAGAATGACATTTGGGAAAGAATAAATAACTAAAAGTAATACCAAATTATTAGATTCTAATGTGTGAGAAGGGATAAATAAGTTTAGGCCTAAAGTGAGCGTATGCTGTCACGTTTTGTATCACATTGAGGTACAAACACCAAGAGGAGCTGCGCGTGGTGACTTAATTTAATATTTTTTAGTATGACTGGCCCTTAAAATATCTGGAAACACAAAAGGATGTAATGACTAATGACGTTCTCTCCAAGAACGGACACTTTTAGCATCTAAAAGATGCATAACTGTGCTTAAAAATGACATAAAACTGTCAGTCTTTTATAGCTTAACACAATGTTAAATCTATATTCAATATAGTAATAATAACAATGTATTATACTATTAGTATTAGATTAATGTTAGCATTTAGATTTAATTTATTTTTTATCACAAAATTTTTTTTATCTGAACATGGCCCCAACAAATGCTAAATAATCATAATGCAGCTTTGGGGTTTCTTTACGAATAACACTTTAGAGCATGTCAACTAAATGATGTCCAAATAAATGTGGCTGGCTGCTGTCCATTCTCTGCATATTTGTCCATAGCATCATTAGTAAAGCACCGGCTGAAATCCGACAACAGTTTTACAGAAGACAAGACCCTGGCATCTCAATGACCTGGAATAATTAGTAATTAGAGTGCAGTGTTTCTAAATCTTGAATAGTCGTTCACTGTGTCACAGTCACTTCGAGGTTCAGATATATTAAATGTTTTTTGTAAACATTATTTAGCTGAGGTTGCGATGAAAAACATGCATCATTGCATTAGACATCGGTGTGTACTGAAAGGACACTTTAAAATCCACGTTAGGCACAGAGAGGCAAAGACAAACGCATACTGGCCGAGCTCCAGTGGCAACACGCTGGGGTCTGCTCTTCACTTGAACATTCGATCACAACGTCTCAGCCTGAGTGTCAGTATCAGTGTCCATGTCAGTCAGTAAGTAGATATCCGTGTGCCGTGACAGCTGCATCTGAAAGAGAGACAAGAGGGGCACGTCAGTGAGGAGAGAGCTGCACGCAACACATACATCAGCAAAAAATCATTTTTGGTATTAATTGCTGGGATTTGTATTGCTGTGTAATTAAGAAAAAGTTCACTCGTTGTGTTTCACTGGAAAAAAAACATTTAAAACAACACACACAGACCTACTTGCTAGCCACACAAATTGTGTTTAGTGACCTTATCTGTATTATCTGTATAATATGTGTTACTGCAGCTCTTTTTATATAGATTTAGTAGTATAACTTTACTGAGGTGCAGCAAAGAGAGTAATTATAAACATCCAAATCAATGTGTTTTGATTAATGTTAAATAGGAGGCAATCAGAACAATTTTAATTTTTTTTACATTTTTTATTAGGGGGCTCACCTTGGGTCAAAGTGATACTCTTCCAAAGTCAACTTGCCTCATTTAATCCTGCAAAGTCCTGCAAAAGAGCATTTCTATTTCCTAGAAAAATAAATTGGCTCTTCGACTGTTGAGTTATTACTATATACTTAGCAGGTTGTAAAATAGGGGAAGTTATCATTAGTACTTCACAAAACTCCCTAAAAAAAATCCATTGTATCCATGAGAAGCCCCATCATTTTTCTAGTTTTCATTTGACTTATTTTCTTTTCAAATAAGAGGTTTGATTACCTCATAGTATATTTAACATTAATATATTATAGAATTCCGTTTTTTTATTTTTTTTATAGTGGACTAACAGTTAAAGCTCATAGCCCAAAACGATTTGAAGACAGAAGATGAAACAACAAATGCCCATATATCCATCATTTCCTGTTTATTTGAACACATGGGATCCTTTAACCAGTAGAAAGAATAGACACGTATTTATTCAATCCCAGTGAACAGCAAAGACTTGACTTCAGTGAACACATTGACATTCTGTTACTGTTCAAATGTGCTGGCGCTTTTTTCTTTTCACGGTGAGGTATTAATATCACACAAGATCTTTGGAGAACTGAACCAGAGAGCTGCAAACGGTACCTGATCCACCACAATAAAAGCTGAACTTCCAAGACAATCTGAGGTCTTTCCTGTGATCACCAAGCTAGAGACTCCTTTCAAACATCATGGTCAGTATGCACATTTTACATGCATACTTGACCAATAAGGCCGCGCTGTTCTATAATTCCTATTTTTTACATGAAACAACAGCTGCTGCTGCTAAACCTAAACATCGAATAATAACTGTGGGAGTGTTGCGTTACATTAATACATCACTAATTCCTTTTTTAAATCTCCCCCTTTAACTGGTACCTTTTAACTTTACCGTATTATTCTATGGTTTCAGGAAAACAAAATTTAGCTTTATTTTGACCTACAAGCAGTTCTGCAGTCCAGCAGACTTGGGTTAAAAAATTACAGTATTTATTATTATTATTAGTTTCATTCTCAGTAGAAATAAACAGATATACATTTATAAAATATAAACTAACAACGTTGGGGAGAACAAAAAAAACAACAAAAAAAACCCACCGTCAAAAACATTTTCATTCACATAAAGATCTTCAATAAATCAGTTCAAGGCGCTGGGCAGAGCGTTTCTTAATAAACAGATGCACCAGAATTTGAATTTTTTTCTATACTTAATCTGTTCAGCCTGAGCTGGGGTTTTTTTGTAGTGTGATTCACAAAATGATTGCTAAAAACCCCCCACAGAAAAGCAGTACTGAATAAATGTGATTGAGGTTTATCATGGTTAAACTAAAGGAAAAGAAACAAAATCAAAACTACGTCTTTACACGTTGCAACAAAAATATCTTCCATCATATTCTATTAGAATGAATTGATAAGCTCACTTCAGTTGCTCACATCCTGATTATTTAGGCACTAAAAGAGCAACGCTGCAGTCCTTTTAAGTAACTAAAATGTCCAGGTCAACGCGCACAGTGAAATTAAATCATGACCCAGATGGGTTTTGATGACAATAATCCAGTATGTTTTCATCAGGCTCCACCAAATCAGATCTATAACAAACAAGGATCCTCTACTTGAGCCAGTTTTCAGTTAAATCTGATCTCACAGTTCAAGGCTCATGTTGATAATTTAAACAAAATAAAGTCTTTCCTTACAGATGTCTTAGTATGGAATATGGTACAGAGAAAAGACAAAACTGGGACATGAAACATGCAGTACATGTGTATTGTATAATTAATACTGAAACTTTAGCTTGTTTGACATGTTAAACGGTAATTAGCTCACAATCTCAAAAACATCCACCAAAAAGGTTTTGATTTTTTTTTCTTCCGCAGTTAGGGCTGGATATCACTTTGTGCTTTTTAATACAGATAGTGAGATTAAAATAATTTATATAAAAAATATGTATTGAACTGTGAGATACAGAAGATCCAGTGAATGAAACTACTACAGGGTTTTGAGGTAGTAGAGAGGTTCAAACGGCTTACAGAGAGCGCGTGCTTGAAGCAGCCAGCATTAGTGTGCATCACAGGGAACACAGGAAAGAAATAGTATTTTAAAAAGTGCATCTTTTCAGTTAGACACATCGGTCAGCCAATACCATTTAAATACAAATATGAAAGAAATGAGAACATAGTCGAAAGCAGAAATGCAAAAGCCAACATTGTCGTTTCATACTATTCAGTTTGTCTCAGTGCTTGTCAAACTTGAGTTTACGTAAACTAACTTGGACTCAATTGATTATTATCATTTTAACTGATGTAATCCATCATCCTTCTTAGTCAGGAATGCATTTCTCACAAAAATGCAGGGAAAATACAAGCCGAAGTCCTAGTTGTTCTAGTCTAGCTCATTTTTATAAAAATTGTGGAAAATCTTGTTTAAGGGTACATTTCCTTTATAAAACTACTCATGTTACAGTATGCTGCTTTCTAAGCAGAGGCGCTTATAGCTGTTCAAGTTAAGGATTGGAACTATTGCTCTGCCAATGATTTATATTTTAAGTTTTCAAGCATCCAACAATGACCTCGGGTTTTTCTGTTCAAGTGTAGGATCAATTTGGTTTATTGGTAACCTTGACAGTACCAAAGTCTGATACCCCACCCTACCCATACACATGTGACAACAGCAGAAAGAGGTGCTTTCATCATCCTACAGACTCAAGAAAACAGGGCTCAGAGTCTCCAAGAGGAATGCTGGCGGTTACTGTCCTGTTGGGCTCTAGGAGTCGTACTCCGACTGCTCCTCTATAAAAACAGCAGGTTGATTGCTTACCCTGCCGCAAAAGTCCAGGCAGGAAACCCCCAAAGCAACCAAACAGTGCCATACCTATAAACAAGGAGAAAGACACACACGTTTACAGTACTATAGTTTCTTAATCATTCATTGTGTATAAAGTGTCTGAGACGTGAACGTGAAGTTGAGGTATTCAGACTCACCAGGTAGCCTACAAAGCACAGATAGGCTACGGAGAGAAGGGCAGCGAACACGTAGAGCAGCACACTGTTCAGCGCCGTCACGTAAACCACCACAAAGTACATGTTGATTGCACAAACCACCAGGATGACCACGCCTCCCAAAATCTTCCATACCCTACAAAAAACAGAAAGTTTATTTAGACCATTGAGAAATATTTTCTCAAATGTACAGTCTCCTGGAAATACTTTTAATACCAAGTAAATCCCTGTCCACAAAGAACATTGGATTTTTTCCTTTAAAAAAAGTTTATTTAATTTGACAAAGGATAGAGGAATATTTGGTAAATGCCAGCAAAAAAAATGAATAGAAATAAATAAATAGAAACTTTCTGAATGAGAGTTGCACACATATTCCAGCTTATTCCTCAATGAATACCAAACAGAACTCCACCTCAACAAATACACCACCTAGAGAGATGGTATATTTGTTGAGTAGAGGTCATGCATTTCACTTCCTCATTTTCAAGCTGAATTGACTAATCCGAAGAGTCTTCCTGAGTAAGGAATTAATCATGAAGCGAAATCATTTCACTCACATTCCATTTGCAAAGTCGTTCATTATGGACGTCAGACTGGTGAAGGTCAGAATTGGGATCAAAGCAAATGGAAGCTGTTGAACAGATAAATAAGGTATAGTGAATATTTCTACAGTATTATGTACTTCACAATAGGAACAAGTAAAAGTAGGTTCATTTTGTGGATTTTGATATAAAATGAATGAATAAATAGTCAGGGTGTGTAGTTATTCCTCCTGACCTGCATGCTCTGAAGCACGTTGAGGAAGTCGTTCATCCCGGTCAAATGCTCAACGTCTTGAAAAATGGCTACTAGCAGCGTAGGCGTGATGGCGATGGAGCGGGTCAGCAGCACGCGTGCAAAACGGGACCAACGAAGGTTGAGGAAACCCTTTGTAAACACAAGAACATGAGAATACAGACTTTTTTTTCTGACCCATTTTCTGCTATATAAAATCAACAGGTCCACTCACCTCCATGACAAACTGCCCAGAGTAAGTGCCGGTCATGGTAGAACTCTGCCCAGCTGCCAGGATCCCAATTGCCCAGATGTAGAGGGCTGCAGGGCCAAAGAAACAGCCCAGAACCACGCCCTGAACACACAGAAATGACCAACCAATACATCTATCTATCATCACTTAAGACTCGGGGACTTGGTTGATTGAATTTACATTTTCCTTTAACTCATTTGTTGTGGCGATGAGCCCCAATTAACAATGAGCCATTCACAGGGGTGTTCTCAATTAATCTGCGTGAATAAAGCAATTTGTTTTGCATATTGCATCATCGCTTGAGGCGATGTTTCTAACAACAACAAAAAATACAGAATTGTATATAATGTAAACTCTTTCCATTTAGTAGGTACAATGAGTTTTTGGTAATACAGCTGTGGTTTATTGTTGTTGCTGGTTGACAAAACGTACCCCTTTGTAGATGTCCACCTCGAGTGTCTGGTTGTTGAGAGGGAATTTGTCTGTGTATGGGCTGCCGGTTGCATTGCACTGCATATGCTGCAACCAGGAATACAAACGTACATTTAGCCACACTTTGTGTCAACAGTACTTCTATGAAATCAATAATCCCACTGTTTCAGCATCAGCAGTAAAGAGAAAAAGATAATACTGGTTACCAACCATTTCAATATTGGTTTTATTGAAGAAGGCCTGAGCAAAGACAGCTACGACAAAGACGTTGATGAGAAAGGAGATGAAGAGAGCAACAGATGACTCAATGAAGTAGTACTTGTTGGCTTCCTTTACTTCATTCTTATTTTTGCGATCAATGTCCCGAGACTGGTAGATAAGGAAATAAACAGAATGACATTCAATAAAACACCCAAAGTATGCATTAGTGTTTTAAAATGGCAATATACTGGCAACAGATATTATCCAACTTTCCCAAATGCTATAAGAAACACGCATGAGACAGCTTATCAAAAAACACTTTGAAAATCGATAAAAACTCTCCACTAACTTGTATTTTAAGATGTAAAATTATTTCTTAGACAAATCCTTGCTTCATTGAATAAGACAAATATCCCTCTCACCTTGACCAGCGCTGAGTGCAGGTAGATGTTGTGGGGCATGATGACAGCTCCCACGATTCCCACGGCCTGCTCCAGCTGCACGGGCCCACAGTCGGCACAGTAAGGCACGAACATCCCCTTCAGCAGCTCCCCTTGGTTTGGCTTGACCAGCACATACTGCAGACAAAACACCGTCATACAGGTGATGGTGCCATAGACGTGGTGACAGCATATCGGCTGTAGCTTATCATGAATTATATTGGAACTTGTGTGGCACTATTACCTCGTAGCCAAAGCTGAAAGCCATTATGGTGATTAGAAAGCCAAAGAAAGCTTCAAGCTTCCTCAGGCCTGAGAGAACATGAAAAACTGTATCAACACTGGTATGCACAGCTTTCATAAACACTGATTGATGTGTAAAAGATGGTGGATCCATACCATATTTGTCTAGAAAGAGGAACACAAATGTGTCTGTGATGGTGATGAGGACTCCTCCCCAAAGTGGAATACTGAAAGAGAAAGCGTGGAACTACAGTGACTTCTCATGAAAGAAATACCCTCTTAAATACAATCTCTCAAAATGTTTAGTCACTTTTAAATGGACAAGCAGTGAAGAAGGTACCTGCCCCTAGACAGAAGGTTGAGCGCTATGGCACAGCCAATAACCTCCTGCATGTCAGAGCCAATGATCGCCAGCTCAACCATCAGCCAAAGAATGACCCGAGGAACCTGAAAAATAAGAGTGAAGATGCTATCAGAGAGCAGCAGATTGAATTTGTGAGCACATTTTAATCCTCTTTGCTGGATCGGCAACATCCTTTTTGTTGGCGTTGTATCCTTCCACATGAAACCAAACACGGACCGATCCAATCCACACTCTTATTTCACATTTAGAGTCCAATGCATGAAAAATGTTAATGTACAACGCGATAACAAACATAAAGCTATGGGATAAGAATTGGGAATGCTCACTTTTGGATATTGGCGGTTGCAGACTTCAGCCAGGTGCATCCCAGTGACGACCCCGAGGCGCGCAGCTAACCTCTGCAACAGCAACCCGATGATGGTGGCTCCGAGGAGAATCCACAGGAGCTGAGACAGAAAGAGAAACACTAGTCAGATTTGCCACCTTCTACTTTAGCTCAGCAGGCTAAATTCAAATAGCTGCACTGAATACATTTTGGTCTCTGTCATAGTTGTCACCTTAAAGCCAGCTTTAGCTCCAGACTGCAGATCAGACTCGATGTTCCCTGGATCCAAGTAAGCAATGCTCATCAAAAAACCTGGTCCAGTAAACGCCCAGAGCTTACGGAAGCTGAACACCTGAAGAGAGAGACAGGATTAGCAATTTGAATAAAATAAAAATCAGTTTTGCTTCCCAACAAACGGTAATGGGTAAAATAATTGACATGATCGTTCAAATTAACAATCAGAGCTTTATGTATACAATTACATGTGAACAGATATTTCAATCCCGGTTTTGCTGAAACGGCGGATGTGAGACGGTACCTGGCTGACATTATCAGGAATGGCCACCTTGTCTTCAAAGTAGGTGGAGAAGGGTTCGTCCTGGGCCACAGGTGAAGTAGGAGGAGAGACGGAGCTGTACTGGTTTGTCTCGACTCCATTCTCCGGAGCGCAGTCCTCTGACAAAACCACAGAAGAAAAACTGAAATGAGTCATGAGAACAGAGGAAGAAGTTGTGCATTGCTGCAACATAAAGGACTCCAATCAGGTCTCTCAGCAGCTCAAAGGCCATTATAGAATATATTTCTTTCCTTTTTTTAAACCCAAAATACATTTGTCATTCCGAATTATAGATGTGTTAAGGCAACCTTTCACTGATCTGTTTATATTCAGATAAGAATCATATTTGCAGATGTGGCACAATCACTGCAACAATGTTCAGTTGACGGATGGAAAAGGAGAAGTTTATATTATGGCGAACAGAGATACATAAGAAATAACAACTCCGCTATTTGAAAACAAAACAGACATTTCAAGCCTTCTCATACGTTTGCAAAACATAAAACCGTTTTTTAAATTATTTAATCTGGGAAAACCAGTCTAAGACTTGCGTGCACAGGATCGTGTACACGTGATAAGCATCAAGTCATTTGCGGCAGTTAAATGACCAGAAGCACCGCTTATAAAATGCATAATGCATTCAGTAACAACCTGAAATTAGGTCAACTCTATTAAAAATCTTTTATGAGAACAGTGAAATAAAAAGGATTATATACAAAAGAGCATCAACATATATAATCAATTATACCGGTAAACAATGTGTACTACTTACTGAGTTTAGACTTTTCATTCTCTCCTTCCATCATTTCCAACTTACTGCTGGTCCAAAGTCCACTGTTTCCTAAGCGTGACTCTGCTTTTATATGACCCAGCCTTAATCAACCCCTTTTTCGTGAAAGTGACAACCCAGCATAAAGTTTCTAAGCATAAACCGCAAAGAGAGGGAAGCAAAAAACACATCCAGCAAAACCTGGTGCTCAAGGTGCAGTGAATAAAACACAACCCTTAGTATAAATAATATGCAGTGACCTTTGAGGTTTCCCCTTACATAGCAATAGTTCACAAAAGAAGCAAATGAATAATACTCCTATTAATAATATCCTTCTCAAAGGATTCCAGGGAACAAAGAAATAAATCTTTTTTTGGAAGTGTGTTGTCAGAGTAGGATTTTCTTTTAGTTCAATCACAGCACTGCGGTTACACATATTCAGAGAAAATGTACATGTAATGTTTTCAAAGTGCTGTGCTCCCTTGCACAATTGACACAGAATGTTTTGAAAAAGAAGCACAGTGTCTAAAGTGAGGATTCTGTTATCTTATCTGTTACCGTTGAGGAGGTCTCCTTCTTGCTCGGCCTTCATCTGGGCAGGCTGAGGGATCGCTGGGAACTCGAGGGATAAATTTCCGCCTCCCTGGAATAAGACAAGAGCAGTTACATGATCCGAAATGACCATAAAACATGTGCATGTTGAGGGTAAAACTGTAATTATCTGTTATCTATCCAAGTGTCACTTTGATTTCTGAGACAGACACAATTTGAGGTAAAGAAAAATCCAATGAAACTAACATTAAACTTTTTGCACAATAAGCAACTTACAGAAGATATGACTGCGCAAAACTTGGTCGTCCTTTCCCCCACAAACAAAATTAAAATTCATTAGTCATAAAAATGACTAAGCAACATTAATAACGTGAAAGGCCACTAGAGTAACAAAACGGGAAACATTGGCTGCAGGGTTTCAGTTCCGCACCTACATCCTTCCTACAATAACAGCGTACTTCTTGAATTTTCCACCTGAAAGACTAAACAAAGTCCAGCCAGAACCGTGTTTTACAACCCCGTGTTATGTGAGACAGAGAGCGCAGCCCCTTGGAGAGCACATGACTACGGCTCATGTGAGGCCAAGGACGAGCTGGGGTGGCTGACGGAGCAGTCAAAGGTTCCAGCAGTGCAACACATCATTTACTGCACAACTGGACATGTGCTTGCAGTTCGCATTATCAAAGTGATGAGGTCCTTGATATGTTGCTCAGTAGCAAGAATTTGTTTAACGAGATTCCAATTTCAGCAAAAAGGTTAGATTTTTTTAGGGTGGCAACCACAAACACCACAAAACGTCATGTGAGAAGGATCTTTTTTTCTACAAGGCAAGAATATACAGACAAATACTACCAAGACAAGCAAAAAAAGCTAATAGATTGAGGTGTATGAGTAACCATAACTACATACATTTCCACATCTCATGAAACTGTCTCTGCTCAACTTTTAAGGTTTAGGCAGAAATATACAGGTTTCAAGTAAGTCAGTGTTATTTTTCTTATAGCTAAAACACTGGGCCTGCCTGTTGTATATCCTTGTCCACAGGACACTTTGGTTTTCTGTAACAATAACAAACCAGCAATCATACCAAACTAAGATGCATTTTCCAGCAGTTTAATACTGTGAGATGTTTGTGATGATTAAGGGATGTTCCGGTTCACCAGTTCACTCCAATCCTTTTTCTCAAACAAGTCTGAACGACTGTCCTTAATCTCTCGATAACCATGTGTCTCACACGCCACAATACACTTAAACGGTTTCATCCCGTTTAAACACACCCGTCTAATAACAGCTGGTTCAGTCAGCCTTGACTTACATAAAGAAGTACTTCAGTGTATTTTCCTGCGAGGTCAGTAGATCCCATGTTTCCTCCCCCACAGTAAGTTCTCACTTACCTGGTATGAAACTATAATATTGTTCTTTTGGTGGAGAGGGGGACGTGGTCCCACTTTGATGATGTTGATACAAGTCAGGTCTCGCAGTGCTTTTGCCAAACTAATCTGTCTTCCAAAAAATACATGAAGACTACATAGTAAATATCTATGTGCAGGTTTTTACTTGGCTTTTCAGTTGACTTTTAGCACGTGGTTAAAGAATGTTAATCCTGTTTTTCCAACGATCCACACTGAGACACTGTATACATATTTATATCTCAGTAATCACATTGCAGACTAGTTTCACTCTTTGTTGAGAACTACCACCGTCCACAGACACTGTTTTTTATGTACACAATGCTGTACACATCAGATATAGTCTATTAATTATTAGTTATTATTAATGAACTGGTCCTCACATTGCATGAATTCCTGTCCTTGATTATGCAATTGCATTTTAAATGTGTCAGCACTAATCTTGTTGTACGACCATGTTCATGATAAAATAGAGGGATTCCCAGCAGTTAAGAATTTGGCAAAAAGGTTATGAAGTCTGGGCATTACAAGATATTTCATCAACTGTGTGATTCATTTGGACTTTACCAAATGTCGTAAAGTTGGATTGGTCCCGTCAGCAAGAAACAACTACACTTATTCATCCATTCTTCGGACTTCCTCCAAAAGCCTGGACCTGATGGAACGCCATTGGGGCACAATCTGCACTGAACAGCTGTAATAATCACTAAATCTACGACAACTCCCAAACTGGCAAATAATCTATAATGTTGCACGCCTCAAAGTAGGGCCCTTGAAGGCTTTTATTACACCATAACACTAAAAAAATGTGACAACATTGAGCTACTATGACAGTTTAAAGAGGCATAACTGGACCTGTCCAACCAGGAAATCAAATAGGCATAGACTTGACTCATTCAGGAACTGGCCGATCAACGTAAACAAACACAGAACAGACAAATTAAACATTAAACCCTGCACGTTTTCACGAGCCCCTAACTTGCTGCGTTGCCCAACTTGACTCAAGTGAGCCAATTTAAAATGTTTAAATGCAGATCACGAGCCATACGGAGGTTTGAAATGGTGTAGTATAAAATTGGATGTTGATATTTTAACATCTATTTTGGAGGTAAACCAATCACGTTTTATGCGACACCAACTGTCCTTTCCCGCTGACAAGAGGCCTATTTCATGACAGTTATTTTATTCATAAAGAGACGACGGTTTACCTGTTCAGGTAAATTCAAGGTGTGTGAGAGGTGGTTGTAAATACACGTGAAAAACTTAAATTCTTCAAAGAATTTGAATCAAAACCTCAGTGCAAGTCATAAAACTGAAATAGTGTAAGTTAATTAAACACACTTGGTAACGCGAACCACAACGTGGAAGGTTTGACCTCTCGTCCTGATAGCTGACGTTAATTTAAATGGCGATGTGGCTACAGTTGAACAGACTTGCTTTAGAATAAAACAAACCTGTCTGCTAAACAACCCAGTAGATATGTGACCCAGAGCAGCCTCCATCACTTGCCAAACACCTCGATGATACGAACCCGACTGCGCCACCACCCACACGGACGAACTACTGCTACTTAGTGTGATCAAGCTAACGAGTTTCCATGACATGTTAGCTAACAGCTAACGTTGCCCTTATCAAAGTATGGAAATGGTCTTACCTGGTTATACTTAATGAAAGGGGTTTGTTTAGAAGCGTGCAACTACTTTCAAATTACCACCATGAGTGTAACGTCAGCTAGGTAGCACATTGTCAAGCTAAATCCTGGCAAAGTCGTATCATGCCATGGAAGTTCAATAAATGCGCATGTGCTGTAATACAACTGTTCTGATTGGTCAATGAGATTTTAGTAGTAACCGTTTACCCTACGTTTAGTCTGCCAGGCAGTGACGATACTAAAATTAATATGTCTATTTAAATAGTGTATACCTGTGAGGTAGCGGTACCTTCAACCACTCACTCTAACCATATAATTAATTGACGTTAATTACGGTTGCCATGCACCCACAACTTGTTACAATGGAACACGGGTCAACTTTTTGTGAATTAATACAATGCTTGTACATTTGATGACATAACACAAGGTTCACAATAAAGTATTATCTGGATTCCACGTCATTTAATATATTACAACCTAAACCCCTACAAATATTTGGAAACGTAAAATGCGTCCAAATCACGTTTCTTTAACTTCCCTCGCGATATTCCGCCGGCTGTAGAGTGACTACACATCACATATCAGGAGCTAACTAAGCTAACAGCTAGGTAGCTAACGCTAGGCTAAAAGGCTGCTAACGAGTGACATGTAGTCAACTTTACACTCAATGAGGGAGCTTCCAGAGTGACTGGGACATGGAGTTAAGAAAAATGAAGGACCAGGTAGTAAATAAGACTTAACGTTTGAACTCACAGTACTTTTTAACACATCGATAAACTGGCTGATCGTGTTTAGCGACATATAGAGCAAACTTTGCTACGATGCTAACGTGAGTTAATGTTGGATATGATTAGCCACGCTAGAGTAGGGGTTTTACTTTCACGTTCGGTGTTTCGATTTTGTAATTCATTAAACTTTAATCTCATCGGAGTCACCGGGACGTCCAAACTTTTTGATTGTTACATGGATCCACATTCCTCTTTCTTATTCGTTTGCTTAACGTTAAATGTGAAAGACACAGCTTTCCCGGTCGTTAAAGCATTTTCTATATATGAGTAAAAAGTGAAGCATATGTCCGTGATTCAAACCAGTAACATTCTTTAGTCTAATAAATGTTGATTTAACAAAATGCTGTAAGATGTACATAGTGTCCTTATCTTTGCTGAAGCAGATTGAATCATTACAATCAAAACCTTTTCCGAAAGACAATACAGTAATGGTAATTGACTATTTTCCTCCAAATGCACAGAGAAGAATTGTCATTTTGTAATCCCAGTCTCACATTAAGGAACGAGACAAATGTCTTACTGCATCGTCACATTTTTACTGCTCAGAGGTGCAGGATATGTGTCTGGTTAAAATGTGAACCCTGATAGAAAGATGTTTTCTCTTGGGTTGCTTCTTCTGTTTGTTTGTGTCCTCTGAAAGTCGTTGAATAATCCTTAATTTTAGGTGTTCCGGCCAGGATTCCTGCAGTCAAAGGTAACGCGATCAAACATCGGGGAAGTTGACATTATACTAGTAGTTGTCAGATATATTTCCCTTACACTCTTTACTCAGGCATGTAACTATTTATTTCTGGCATCCCAGTTTAAGGCATACCTGTATTTATGACCCCAGTGGGCTTTAACATGTTTGCTACTGAAGGCTGTTCAGTTGAAACTGTTTCCATTGCTGCTGTATTCAAAACTATTATCAGAGAAAACGTGTCCTGAACCTAATTTTAGTTGTGATGAGATTTAATCATTCATTGTTAACATGTCTGTTTTGCTTGTCACATCTCTTTCAGTCTCCATTGGTCCAGGCTATATTCAGCCGAAATGCAGAAGAAGTGACATTTTTGTTAAACGCTAATGAAGATGTCAATTCACTGGTAACATTAGTTTGCTTTTTGGTTACTGCTCATTAATTAACCCAAAAAGTTGAATTTGCACATTAACTGTGATGTTACGATACAACAAAAGCATATTTGAAGTAGTGCAATATTAAGCTGACACGATAAAGGAAGATTTGTTTTTCTTTCCTTTCAGGACCAAGACCAAAGCACGGCGCTTCATGCTGCTGCTTATTTGGGCGATGTTCACACTATGGACCTGCTAATAACTTCAGGTGAAAAAAAACATTTATTCAACTTTAAAAATATGTCAAATTAAGTGTAACACTTATGAACTTCCTCCCACCTGAGTTTTTTTTGTTGAGTTTTAATGAACCAGCCACACTGGTAATCATAACACAGTCAATCAAGTACAAAAAAACTGAGTGTTACTCCAACACTCAAAAATGAATAACTCTCTCTGCTTTCGCTTTCCGTTACAGGTGCAACTGTCAATGCCAAGGACCAGGGTTTGCTGACTCCTTTACACAGGGCAGCTGCCTCTCGAAATGAAGTATGCTACGACCTCAAAATCCAGTTGTGGAAAGGACAGATTGTACTTGACTTTTTGAGTTTGATTTTTATGTTTTTCCCCTCAGAAAGCCGTTGAGCTTCTACTATTGCACAAAGCAAAGGTCAACACACAGGACAAATATAGGCATACACCTTTACACATGGCAGCTGCAAAGTGGGCCACAGGCTGCGCTAAAGCTCTGATACCACACGTGCGCAGTCTGGATGTTGCTGACAAGTCAGGAAGGACACCACTGCATCATGCAGCACACAGCGGTCATGTAGAGGTAAAAGCTTTAACCAAAGTCTTCTTACTGATCTGAAGTAAAACTCAAACCTATGTTTGGTGCTGAAAAGAATATTTGCTTCAGGCAAGTTAATGATGGCTGAGAGAAGTTTTGTTTTTGCAGATGTTGCAGCATTATGGAAAAAGGCCTTTGCCTAATAATATATTAATAAACTTTCACACAATATTTGCACTTCTGTGTGTAGCAAAACTAAGGAGAGACCCGTTTTAGGGACTGTTTGTTTTCAAGCCCAAATGACACAATCTATTATTGTTATTGATAGAAACTAAATTAGCTGATATACACATTGGTTGACCTACTAATTATTTCTACAGATGGTAAACTTGCTCCTCAGTAAAGGTGCCAATGTGAATGCCAAAGATGAGAACGAAAGGCAGGCAATCCACTGGGCTGCATATCTGGGTGAGTCATGTCATCCTTCTGAGAAACACAAATGTTCAATCACTTTTTCCCCAGAATATTTTATTGTATGATTGTAAGAAACAGAAAATATCTCTTAATTAGCATACAATACGGAACAACAAACTATTACGTCGGAAGTTTTTGCCATTTATTTATTAACTATAAAACATACAATTCAATGCATTTATAGGATATTTTTTGTTAGAGAATAACCAAGGCTAAAAGTATTTGTTTTTTTCCAGAAAAGATTCAAGTAAAATGTAAATTCCTGGACCAATAAGAATCAAATACTGATTGGTGTTTACAGGGAATGTGCCTTGGTGTCTTGTATCATTTTTGCCAATTTAAATTCTGATACATAATCTTAATCCTGATTTACAAACAGAGGGCTACAACCAAGAATTCTTTTAGACTTTTGATTAGTGTATAGATTTAATCGATGAGTTTATTGGTCTATAAAATGTTGACCCAGAGTTGTTTTCCCCACAAGTAAACATGTTTTTTTCGCTGTTACAAAGAAGAAATGAAACCAGCAAGTATTCAAATAAAAAAAACTCTAAGAGAATTTATTTTTGGGAAATCCTCCAATTAATCAAATATCTGAATTGGTACTGTAAAGGTTGCCAACTATTTAATTAGTCACGGCAGCTCTAAAATATAAACATACAACATTTTTTGATGTATAGCCTTTACATTTCTGCTAACTATTTAGGCCATTGACAAAAAAGGTCAATCTTAACGACGTCAAAATCAGTTGAATAATAATTGCCATGTACACTAACTGTGCCACAGTCTGCAAACACGCCTACAGAGAGTTTGGTGCGCTGTGTGTGCACAGCAGAGACTTGTAGTAAATGTTAAGCTCTTCTTTCAGGACATGTGGAGGTTTTGAAGCTGCTTCGTTCACAAGGTGCCGACGTGATGTGCAAAGACAAACGTGGCTACACTCCGCTCCATGCTGCAGCTGTCAGTGGACAGTTAGAGGTGGTCAAATATCTCTTGAGACTGATGGTCGAGGTAAAGTAGCTGAGTCACTATATTACATCCTAAGAAAATATTATGGCTGTCATGTATTTTCTGTTATGTTTGTTCTGCTGCAAGGGGTTTGGAGATTATTAATTGTAAAGAAACATCCTTCTGAATTACAAAAATACAGCCGTCTGTATTTATACCTGGTTTTATATGAGATTAGGTCTGCAGACCTGCAGAGGTTTTCATGTTGAAATCTCCGTCTGGACACTGAACATATTTCCAACCAGAATCACTTCTTCCTTTTTCTTTAAAATAATGCAATGGCTAAAGATGCCCGCCTGGCATAATCCGCAAACTAACTTGACTCGTAACCCTGATAATAAACTTCAGCGTATATTCATTGATTGTTTCCCTACCTCCGTCTCTCAGATTGATGAACCTAACATTTTTGGGAACACAGCGCTGCACATGGCCTGTCACACGGGGCAGGACGCTGTGGCCACTGAGCTGGTGAACTGTGGTGCCAACATCAATCAGCCCAATCGCCACGGCAGCATGCCGCTGCACCTGTCAGCCGCCTCCTCCAGCGGGGTGCTGTGTCTCGAGCTCCTCATCAACAACGGTGCCGATATCAACGTTCAGGTAAAAAGCTTGCTTTTATTGAGTGGATTTGAAAAAAAAATGTATGCTGGAAAAATCATTGTTTGGATTATAAATGCACCGATTATGATTTAAGGTAGTTCTTTTATCAAAAGATGTTTTCTTTTTTCTCTATTTAACAGAATAAAGAAGGGAAGAGCCCTCTGCATATTGCTGCTATGTACGGGCGCTTCACAGGCTCACAGATTCTAATCCAAAATGGTAGCGTATTTGCACTATCCCCGTCATCGTCTTGTAAGGCGTGATTGTTTCTGAAAAACATTGTCACCCCAGTATGTTCTGACTATTTCCTGGAGCTATCGGAGCACGTCCTCAATTCACATCTTGTCTCTTCTCCATCTGGACATAGGGGTTGAGATTGACTGTGCTGATATGTTTGGAAACACTCCTCTTCATGTTGCGGCCAGATACGGTCAGGAGTTGCTGATCAGCACTCTGCTGACTAACGGTGCGGATAAGAACAGGTGAGACCGGTCAAACATTTTACTGTCGCTTTGCAAGAGAAAAGCATCTTTACTCCTTAAGGCAGACTCCATTTCTAGTTGTGGTCTTGTAATACTCTGACAAAATAATTGGATCCAAATATTGCAATTTAATGCAAGTGGTCTCCACCTCGTCACACACTATATCATCTTTGTAATGATCTCTAAAGACAGGGCATTCATGGGATGCTTCCACTGCATTTGGCGGCGCTCCACGGATTTCCAGACTGTTGTCGAAAGTTACTATCCAACGGTGAGGGTCTGTTTGAGGCATTTCACTGTGGCCATCAATTTGTCCTCTCAATTGGATTACATTTGAATAAATGACCAACTTAAAATGTTTCCACTTAACTTCTGGTTGGTTGTGTACCATTCAGGCCAGTTTTACGTCATGCCGTCTCAGCTTCCATCAGCTGGGGATGATCTAAACATTTTAGATGACCAGGGAAGGACCTGTCTGCATGCAGCTGCTTCTGGAGGGTAAAAACACACACACACATACAGATTTATAGTTATGTTTACTGCAGTATTTATTACTTCAGAGACATACATTTCTTTTTTTGTTGTCATAAAATTATTTGTCAATTATTATTATACAATACCGTATTGTTTGCACTATAGGGCGCACTAGATTATAAGGCGCACTGTCAATGAATGGTCTATTTTTTTCTTTATTCAGATAAGTCAGTCAGTCAAACTTTATTAAACGCGTTCACAATAACTCAAAATTATTCAAACCTTAATTAACGTATTCACAACAACTACCAACCTTGTTCAGTTGTAACACGTAAAAAAAACATATGATATTGATATTGCTACACACTGTAATATTACGGTGAAGCACAGTATGTATTACCCTGCAACGCTCCTGGCTACGTTAGCCGTAATGCTGCAAGCGGTGAGGCTTTGTAGTTTACCAAAGTCGTACTAAAACATTTTGACAAAATCGGCAGTAAGCAAAACCAGAATTAATCCATATATAAGGTGCTTCAGATTATAAGGCGCACTGTCGTTTTTTTTGCGAAAATTAAAGGCTTTTAAGTGCACCCTATAGTGCAAAAATACGGTAAATGAAATACCTATGAATATTTTACTTGTTCCAATGTTGTCTTTTCTTGAAACACTAATCTTTTTCTCTCCTGACAGAAATGTTGACTGTCTCAACTTGCTGTTGAATAGTGCTGCTGCTGAACTAGATGCCAAAGATAATTTGGGAAGGTAAGCAGTGCTGAATACATTGAAAAAGACTAACTTTCTTTCGCTTTTACCTGATGTCACAGCTGTTTGCTGTGCACCTTGCAGATCTTCTTTGCATTATGCTGCAGCTAACGGGAACAGCCAGTGCACAATCTCCCTGGTGAGAGCCGGCGCCGAGGTCAATGAGCTGGATCTGACAGGCTGCAGCCCTCTGCACTACGCCGCTGCTTCACACACCTTTTGTGGGTGAGAGAAAAAAAGAGAGTTTACTGTCATTTTAGTTTCTTGTTCGTTTTACTTTGTGACATAACCTGGGAATGTTTTTTCTTTTCTTTGTGTGTTCATTTTGAGTTCACTCAAGTCAATTTTAAAAGAGTGTCTTTCTTTCTACTAAAGGGAATCAAACTCTGAGCCCGAACTCTGTGATGAAAAGCAACAGGAAGCCTCACTGTACGTATTATATCACACATTCTTAATCATAATTACATACACGGTTATCTTTTTAATGGATTTTTGCATTTTTTCGCTATTCTGCAAAAAGAACATAAAGAGCTGAACAGAGTTGCAATTAAATCCGATGTTTGCGTGTGTGGTGCTTTGTATGTTCAGGTGTTTAGACTTCTTACTTGAAAACGGAGCAAACCCGACTCTGAAGAACAGTAAGGGTTATAGTGCCGTCCACTATGCAGCAGCTTATGGGAATAAACAGCACCTGGAACTGGTCAGTGGTATCTTTGATCCTTTTGAATCAATTACAGGACAATGCTGGTTTTGACCCTTTTTTTCTTCTCTCTTCTTCTTCACTCTTGCAGCTCCTCGAGATCTCGTTCAACTGTCTAGAAGAGGTTGAAAGTAATATTCCAGTCAGTCCTTTGCACTTAGCTGTGAGTAGAGCAAGATGCCAATTACAACACTTTTGCTTGCAGACCCCATTTTTACAATCCTATGACTCGTGTGTGTTTATTCAATTCACTCTGCTATTCCAGGCGTATTATGGTCACTGTGAGGCACTGTGCTTGCTTTGTGAGACACTAGTGAGTCTGGATGTGCGGGACATTGAGGGCAGAACTGCCCTCCACCTGGCTGCCCAGAGAGGTTTTTCTGCGTGTGTGGAGGTGCTGCTGAGGCACAACGCCTCCTACACACTGAAGGAGCACAAGCGCAAGTGGACGGCTCTCCATGCTGCAGGTGGGTGTGTGTTGAAGAAACAATATACACTAACGTTCAAAAGTTTGGGGTCAATTTGAAATTTCCTTTTTTTTTTTCAAAAGAAGAGCTAAAAGAGCTGTTAACGTGATAAATGACTCTTCTAGGTGGGAACTTTTTTTTTTTAAACAAAATATCTACATAGGTGTATAGAGGCTCATATCACTCTAGTGGTCTAATGGTACATTGTGTTTGCGAATCGCCTTAAAATAA